>NC_138549.1:80356034-80418534 GCF_964273705.1 Natrix helvetica | reverse complement strand
TTAAATAAAGCCAGGGTAGGGAATTTCAAGGAGAGATTAAAAGTGAAGCAATAGTTTCTGCTTGGATTTTGCTTGTCTCTGAAATGAAACTGTGGATGTGCTGTCTTCCTTTCAATGAAGTACTTGTCAATCAATGAAAAACCACTGAATAAAAGGAAGGCAGATAGCTTTATATAGATGTGATAGCTTTTATGAGAAAAGGATTTCTTCTTAGCTAAAAAACGTGGAATGTATAGAGTGAGATGTGAAAGTTAATAGATTGAAAAAAGTAAGGTGCCAATCTTGATTTTCCCAAAGATTTAACATGCAAACAGATCCCTTATTTTCTGTCAGGAAACCAGACCTCAAACTCTTATGTTAAAAAAGGAGGAATCCAAATGTTCAAACCTTTTAAACTCATCAGACATGTTTTAATGTTTTTTTTAAATTGGAGATGGAAGTGATTTATAACATCTATACACTGCTCAAAGAATTCAAGTTAAATAATAATTGTAGCAATATATTACAACTATACAAAATCTAAGAAAAGCAAATGATTTGATTATAGGAATTTACTGAGTTATTGAAGTCTTTAAAAATAATTTGCCAAAGAACATCCAACTCATACTACAGCTAGCAGACTTGGTTGCAAAAATCAGAATGACTGCTTGTTCTGTCACTTTTAGCTCTTTGACATCATTTTGCCAGGATTCTCTGCTGGTAACTGCTTCTTTGAGTTCTTATAAGGTCATGCTTCCCATCATTAGTGACAGTAGCCAGCTGCCATGCTTCAGCCTCTTTTTCAATTGCCCTCCATTTTTCCAAGCAATTATTCTTGCCTTCATATTATGTGTCCAAAATGTCTAAGCTTTAATTTCATTATAAGTGCTTTCATTGGGCAGACTGATACTTCAAATAGTATCGAATGGTTTCAATGATTAGATATTTCTGTATCTCTTTCCATCTAATGTTCATTCAGATTTCTCTAGTCCAGTTGTGTAGCCATAATATATATCATGTTACAAACAACTGAATGGTTGAATTCGGATTTCTCATGCTGAAGCCTAAACCAATAGATATTCCATATCTCAATGGCCAATCTAGAAATCTTCACATGATAAAGGCAAACCTTTGCAAAGAGCTGTATCACACACTGGAGATATTGATATACATGTAGGAGAAGTTTGGAGGTTTTAGTAAGTATAGTCTATGCAACGAATAACAGCTCTGAATTGATTATTCTTTAGTATCTCAGATTACTGTAATTCCTACATAGCTTTATCCCACCCAAAGATCTACTATGGATAGATATTTTCCCTTCTTAATTTTTTTTACAATAATTGTTTAAAGGCCACAAACAATTTATTACATTTGACTTTGTCGGTAAAAAAGAGCTGGTCATCTAAAGGGTGTTATAGTATTCTGTACTTTGTATTTCTATGTATAGATGACAATGATATAAAATGAGCATTGATGTATCCTTATAATACTATTAGTGAATACTATATCATTTAGGCTTATTCAATTCCTTCTTAATCTCCTATACTTGCCTAATTCCAAATGAAATCTGTTTCTTAGATGTTTCTGTTTCTCAAAGCTATATGCTTTGAGAAAAAAATGAAACTAATACCTGTCTTTTTTTTAACAGCACTTATTCAATGAATTGATTGACTTCAACTGCATTTACAGTGACATCTAAGAGATTTAAATTCACATCACTAATTGTCAAAGATTGCTCTTTTATTAAGATATATATATATCTAGTTGAGGTCACTCATCCAATTTAATTTCAAGCAAGAATAGACTTCCAAGCAGTATTTTTAAAAGCTCCTTAGCCAAAATTTCAGATGCTTTAGTTTTTTGAGGTATGAAATAATTTGCTTTACTTCACCAGGAAATGCATTTCAAATAAAAACAGCAGCATTACTGTTCTGAGTAGAAAGTTGATAGGTCAGTTAGTTACCTTGTTTACACAACTTTCTTCATTCAAGTAATAATCCTTAGCCAATCCCTTACATTTGGATAACACTTTGAAGTAATCAGACAAAAATTGAAAACCAGGAACAATTTGATTAGGAAAATCATAGCAACAGGCTGGGGAGCACAAGCAAAAACATTATGTATAATGGTACAATCATTAGCATACTCTGTTGCTGAATACAGTGCACCAGTATGGAGATGCAGTTGTCATACCAACAAGATTGATTTTCACCTTAATGACACAATGAGAATAATATTTGGAACTCTTAAATCCACACTGCTATCATGGCCCTATGTTCCTTCTAACATTGCCATTTCTTTCATTTTTTTTGTAAAAAGTATTTTATTTTTCCTTTCACATTCATTCTTAAATATATATTCTTACAATTGCTATTTAACATTTGTCAATTCATATTATTTTTCCACCTGTATATTTACATTTTCATATTTTCTTATTTCCCCTTCCCCTAATTTAATCATGTGTCATCTGAGATATTTATTTCATGTTTTGTTCCTTTTTCTTTATATCTTTTTTCAAGCCACTCATAAAATCGCCCCTATATCCTGTAGTACTATGATTCCTCTTTGTCCTTTATTCTCAATGTCAACCTGTTCATTTCTGCACAGTCTAATATCTTCTTTATTACCTCTCCTTCCAGTGATTTGTCTGCTTTCCAATTGTGCAAATACAATTCTAGCTGCTGTTATTATTTGTACAATCAAATATGAATCTTCTTTACTATATTTCTCTGGTAGAATACCCGATAAGAATACCTCTGACTTAAACTCTATGGGCTGATGTATCATTTTCTCTAACCATGTTTGTATTTTAACCGAATAGCTTTTTGCATCTCTACACGTCCACCATATACGATAAAATATCCCTGAGAATTGGTGACATTTCCAACATTTAGCTGATTTATCCTTAAACATTTTTGCTAATCTTTCAGGTGTCATGTGTCATCTATAAAACATTTTATATAAATTATCTTTGTATGCTGTCAACATTGAATTTATAGTTCCTTTCCCATAGTTGTTGCCATTTTTTCTAGTTCTGTTGTATATCTAAAGTTTTTTGCCCATCTTATCATTGTTTCTTTAACCTCTTCTTCTTCTAAATTTATTCTAAGTAGATAACTATACAATTTTCAATCATTTTTTCATCCGTTCCCATGAGTATCCTATCCAATTCTGAATTTTCCATATTAAAACCATACTCTTTCTCATATCTTGTTTGTATTTGCATTTGTTTAAACCATCCCATATCAATCCCTAACCCTAACCCTAAAACAGAAGAAAGAATTAGAATAACGTTGCCATTTCTGATCTCAGACAACAACAACAGACAATTCAAGAGTGGAATAAGATAAACTTGCCATCAACTCGTAGAGATCTTCCAATACATAAAATATTAGATTCACTACCTCTCACCAGACTTAAATCGAGGAAACCAATTTGGAATAACATGTCATAGTCTTACAATCTAGATGACGAATGGTGAGGTAAGATGGGCAGCTTTTAATAACCACAACAAATAGATTTCCTAGATCCAACAAAACCATTTCTAGGAATGTAGCTGCCCCGAAAATATGAAACTAACTGAATAGAATCAGGACAGGCCATACAAGGACTAAGGCAAAGCTCTTTAAGTGAGGTATGGCTGAGAGCCTGCAATGCGACTATGATGCACCAGAACAAACTACAATACATATCATTCACAAATATCTCCATGAGAAGTTTCAAGGCACCTGAGATGATCTCATCACACCCACACCGCAAGCAGTTATCTAGTTAGCTTCTTTAGATATTGACTTATAACTGACATCCCATTGCAGTTCTATGGCTCCATATTATGGTGATTTTATTAAGGTTTCAACTTAATTTAATATTTTATCTCCTATATTGTATTATTCACAAATCTTTTAAATATGTGTATATACAGTATGTGTGTGTGTGTGTGTACACACACAGACACACACATATATGTGCATGCTTTATTTCAACTACATTTGTATATCAGTGATTGCATGGACTCTGTAGATGCAAACACTAAATAAATAAATAAATTCACTCAAGTCCCATTTAAATCTAGTTTATGTGTTGTAATAGTTCTTCTTTAAATATATACCATGTTTTCCCCAAAAATAGACATGATCTTATTTTCTTTTGATCCCCAAAATATGGCCTTGGCCTTATTATCGGGGGGGGGACATTGTTTTGGGGTTTCCGGGTGATTGTTCTCTTGCAAGTGGGCTCCTGAGGAGCGTGGACAGAGGACATGGGCACAGCCTCAGGGGTGACCACGCTCATGAGCAGCTGCCCAGCAACCCCCCTCTCCTGCTGGGCAGAACACCACTCACTGACCTAGCAGTCTCCCGAAGGCACCAAGCCATGGGGAGCTGGGGGGGAATAAGCGCTCATGCGGCTTGGTGCCTTCGGGAGACTACTGAGTTGGTGAGTGGTGCTCTGCTTGGGTGGAGAGGGGGTGGTTGCATGAGCACCTGTTCTGCCTCCCACTTGCATGCCTCCCAGCCTCATCACGACCTGGGCCAGCTCTCCCTGCATGCCCAGGGCACCACCATCGCCAGCCCAGGATTAAGGATGGCTTCTTCTGTGGCTTCCAAACCCCGGAAGTCTGCTGCCGAGTCTTCCAGCAGCCAGGGCAGAGTCTTCTGGCAGCCAGTCCATAGAGCAAACTCCCAAAGAGGCCACTGCTGGAAAGCTCCCTGCTCCGGCTGCTGGAAGACTCAGCAGCAGACTTCTGGGGTTTGGAAGCTGCAGAAGAAGCCATCCTATGTGGTGGGATGGCAGCAACGGTGCCTTGGCCTTGCAGGGGAGCTGGCCCAGGTCATGGTGTGAGAATCAAGAAATATGGCCTATTGATCTATTAGATTCAATAAGTCTTATGGATAATAGATGCCCCCAGATATGACCCAAAGTTTTCAGCTAGGATGATTTCAAAATTTACCAGAAATATTTGTATTCCTGCTGAACCATTGCTAACTGTGAAATAACTGTTTTTTCTTTTTTTTGCAAAATATGCACTTGCATGGATTCATTTAAAACAGGAAGAATGAAATTGTTGGAAATGAGAAATTGAAAGTAATGTACACAGGTGTTCACAGAAAGTGAGTGTTACTGAAGTTGTGAATCATGTATGTGGTTAAAGGAACACTATAAAGGATATGGTTCAAGATCAGCTCAGAGCTCTGATTTGTAGCAGTCCTTCCTATTTCTCATTGGCCTGCTGCATTAATATGTTAATGCAGTGTATTACTGTTATTATATCTTTTATATCTATTCACTTCCAATGTTCCAAATTATTAGAAACAATAAATCTGTGATCTTAAAGTAAGAATTATTGCTTGAGTTGTTGCCTTTGTTTCCTATTGGAATTTTCCCATGACAATGGTGAGGCTGGGAGGCACGCGAGTGGGGTGCAGAACAGGCACTCGTGCAACCCCCCTCTCCACCCGGGCAGAGCACCACTCACTGACCCACAGGTATCCTGAAGGCGCCAAGCTGCGTGAGCATTTGTTCTCCCTGCCTCCTGCAGCTTGGTACCTTTGGGATACCGCTAGGCCAGTGAGTGGCACTCTGCCTGGCGGGAGAGGGGGGGTTGCCAGGCAGCTGCTTGTGAGAGTGTATCCTCATGGCTGCTGTGTTGTGCTTCTGCAACAGTGCAACACAGCTGTTCGCCCCTGAGGATGTGTCCGCATCCTCCTGTCCCTGCGCCAGGCTCTTCAGGAGCCCACTTGCAAGAGAGCAGCCACCTGGCAACTCCCCTCTCTAGCTGGACAGAGTGCCACTCACCGACCTAGCAGTATTCCAAAGGTGCCAAGCCACGTGAGCACCTGTTCCCCACTGGCTAGGTTGGTGAACGGCACTCTGCCTGGTCAGAGAGAGGGGTTGTCCAAGGGACTTATTTTCAGGGGAGGCTTATATTTTTGCCCACCCCAAAAACCTGCCATGGCCTTATTTTCAGGACATGCCATATTCTCTCTCTCTCTCTCTCTCTCTCTCTCTCTCTCTCTCTCTCTCTCTCTCTCTCTCTGTGTGTGTGTGTGTGTGTGTGTGTGTGTGTATGTGTATATATATATATATATATATATATATATATATATATATATATATATATATATATATATATATGTGTGTGTGTGTGTGTGTGTGTGTGTGTGTGTGTGTGTGTGTGTGTGTGTGTGTGTTGTATTTGTACTGATAAATAAATATTAGGCATACCAGGGGTTGTAACACACACACACACACACATACATACATACATACATACATATACACATACACATACACATACAAACATATGAAAAAAGAGGTAGCAATTCCAGTAAAAAGTAGAAGAAATTAAGAAAATAAACACTATAACATACAACTAAAATAGCATCTTAAAAAGCCAGTTTGATCTAGTTTTTAAGGTACTTGACTAGAAACCAGAAGACTGATTTCAAGTCCCACCTTAACCAAAAAAGCCAGCTGGGTGTCTTTGGCCAGTTACTCTCTCTCAGCCCAATCTACCCCACTGGGTCATTGTTGTAGGAAAACATAGGAAGAGGATGATGTGTTGAGTGAAGAGGAATGATAGAATGATACAAATAAATAAATAAATAACAACAGTTGCATCTAAAACTCATTCACTAATTATTATTATTTTTTTGCTTTTCTTCCAGATGGTCACAGTAGAATAGCAATCTATTTGCATTAATTTATTTAATTAGGCTCATTTATTTCTAGAGACATACTGGAAGAATGAAAATCACTTTTTTAACAAAATAAATTATTAACCATGATATTTGGCTAAACCATAAAAATACATTTTTATGGCTTTTTCTTCTGACAAAGTTATCATTCCTTTGTGTCTATTTTTTCTTTAATTCAATGTAGCCCCCTTAAACTAATAATAATAAAAATTTCATAAGGCCACTTTATATAGCCAACAGTTATGTTTATTAGGAACATAGCAATTTTGAATACCCAGACAATAGCAGATAATTTGAAGTGATGAATTAAGGATTTTTTTCTAGATATTTATTTAAAAAGTTTTTACTCAGTATTTGAATAGGCAAGTGTAAGAAACAGGCACACCTCTTCACTGCTTGTAAAAGTCTACCATACTGTGATTTGGCTAAAAAGGGAGGAAATAGTGAGCAAAGTGTGGATTCCTTCAAGGTCTATTATCCATCTAGTGGGATATACAGGTTCTAATCCTCTATAATTAGTTACAATGTGTATATGTGAAAACGGATGTGGTTGAACACATATTCAGCACATCCAAATAGATCTGGTGAAGGCTGAAATATGAGTTTGATAGAGCAATAATACAACTTGACACAATATAGTTTACCATCTTCATTCTATAACCAGTAAATAATTGTGGCCATATTCTAACTCAGATGTAAGAGTTAACCCAGTTAAAATTAAATTGTAGTGTGTAACTGATATAGATTGTTAATGAATGCAGGATTAGAGTTAATAGTTAATCCATCATATTGTTTAGTAATAGATTTAAAATCAGCATGAGATATTATTTTCCCATCAATTACTATTTTCTGAGAATTAATTTCCATTAATTTCAGTTACACTTATCTTCAGATAATAGTGAAGATTTGTAACCTTAATCTTTTCCTTGTGAATAAAGAATACCATACATACAGATCAGTGGTGGGTTTCAAAATTTTTTGGAACCTACTCTGTGGGTGTGTCCTGCTTTGTGGGAGTGGCTCGCTGGCCATGTAACTGGGTGGGAGTGGCTTGGCAGTCATGTGATTTGTTGACATTGTCACTAAATTCTTTGCCCCAATGGAGGAAATCCAAAAGTATGAAAGAAAACACCAATTATGTAAGGAAAGGTCACTAAAATGTATATGGAAATATTAGTTCTTTATCATTATTAATGTGTAGATAATTGGGGGACATTACACACCCACACAAACTATGACAGTGCCAGGAAAACACCAAAAAATAAGAATTCCTCCCCCCCCAAAAAATGACTGCAAATGAAACCAGTTTTTTGTTTTTTCCTGTAACCCTAAGGACAGGAAAGACAAAGCCACTGGAATAAAAACCATCAAGGCATTGTGGGAAATTATAAAGGACAGTGCCAGGAAGCTCACAGAACCAGCAACCACCTCAGAATTACCTAAACAACCAGGGTGAAACACACTAAATCTGGCAAAGCTGTCTTGCACCAACCTGACCTGCCCATAGAAAAGCAGCCACTTTGAGACACATAAACCTGGTCTGAACACTTAAAAGCAACATATTGCATCACAAAGAAAACATTTGCAAAAAGGAATAACATTTCTTGTAGTAAATATATTTTATAAACAACTAAAAAATAAAAATTCCCTAAAAATAATTTAAAAAAATATTCTATAAATAAAAATATCCTCAAAAACCATTGTTAAGTATTCTGCACACAATAATTTATACTGTAACCATTTCAAGGTATTCTACCAGCAATAACTTATACTGTAACCATTTCAAGGTATTCTACCAGCAATAATTTATACTGTAACCATTTCAAGGTATTCTACACACAATAAATTGAAGCAAACCATTTTAAAATATTCTACACTCAATACTTTTACGTAAAACAATTTAAAAAAATTATATACACAATACATTTTAAAGTATTGAGTATAGAATTTTTAAAAATGGTTTATTTTAATTTATTTTGGATATAATCTTTTTTAAAATAGTCTAAGACAATTTAAAAAAGAATCCACACACAATAAATTGAAGTAAACCATTTTAAAATATTCTATATTCAATACTTTTAAGTAAAACGATTTTAAAAAATTCTATGCACAATAAATGCAAGTGTTCTTTCAGCTGCAAAATCTAGCCTGCCACCGCCGCCACTGCTGCCCACCAGCTTTCAGTGACATGGCATATGCCAGCTCGTGGCTTTCGCAAGGGAAGGCCTGCGGCCCACCTGCTTTTGGCCGCATGGCATACGACAGCTTGCGAAAGCTAGCCCACTGCCACTGTCCACCCGCTTTCGGGCGTGTGAAAAAGTCATCACCGGCGCCATCACCGAACAGTGCCTTTCGGCCATGCGGCGTACGCCAGCTTGTGGCTTTTGTGAGGCAGGGCCTGAAGGCCTTCCCTCGAGAAAGCTAGCGTGTTGCTGCCCCTGCCCCCGCCCCCCACTTTTGGCCACGTGTCATATGCCAGCTTGTGGCATTTGCGAGGCAAGGCCTGGAAGGCCTTCCCTCGTGAAAACCATGAGCTGGTGTAAGCTAGCCTCATGCCACCATCCCCCTCACACTTAGTTGCTTACCTGAGGGAAGCAGCAAGCTGCTGGAAGGCGAATCGAAGTGAAGGGAGGACCGATCAGCAAGTGCAATGCAACAGCTGCTCGGGAACAAGAAGAATGTTGGCCGTTGGTGCCACACTTTTGAACAGGTCGTCTCCAGACCGCTCACTGATTGGCTGGACTCTAGCTAATCAGTGAGTGGCGGGTTGGGCTAGTTTAGTGCAGACTTAGCGAGCAAGCTGCAATGGAAGTGCCAGGGCAAGTGAGCAACAGGGCTGGGGCAGGCGTTCCAGAAGTTACTTCCGGGTCCACCAATCGAACCTCCTCTTACCAGATCGGTAAATTTCACCAACCAGTTCTCCTGAGCCAATGCGAACCGGCAGAAACCCACCACTGATATAGATGTTGCCCCTTGTTCATTGGTACATATATGAACTTGTTGAGGATGTAAATAAGAAATAAATCCAAATTTCTGGTCTTGCCTATAGTTAATAGACTTCTGGTCAGCTACCACCAGCTATTGCCTGCCTTTTCTCTACTTCAAGTGGCTTTCAGGGGCATCTCAGCCAAAAAAAGCAACTAGATGTGAGCTTCCAACTGCCAAAATTTATTTGGAAGAAAGAGATATCTGGAGATTGTCCACAGGTACTTCAGATATCTGATTTTGGTAAGCAGCCAGTTCAATTTTTTTGCAACTGTTTGCAGTCAGCTGGTAGTCAGAGTTCCATTGTACTCCAAGCCATAAATGCAGCCTTCATGGATTCAAGTCTTCACCCAACCTCACCTTTTTAATCACTTTGGAGTTTATTTTTTGGGGGGGAAAAGTTTGTAGGTACAAGCCTAAAAGTCACTGGGTGAGCTTCCTTTCAATCCATTTTTTTTTAAAAGAAAACAATATTTTTCATTTTTTTAAATATTTTATTGGTTTTTTATGCAACAAAGGTGTGACTTTAGAGTTGTATCTAAAAAATTTAAATGCTAAGGCTTTGTGAAACTGATTTAAAGAAAGATTTTGAAAGTAGAAACAACCTTTTATGTGGGAAAAGTCTGCTTTGTTTACATTTCAATGCAAAACAAGACTTTGAAGGTTGATTTCTAAAGACATGATGGCTACTTTAAAGGATTTTTTAAAAATCTGTGGGTGAGTGAAGTGTTTGAATCTTTTAACTCTTTACTGGAATTAAGCATTGTTGTGTAAGATGAACAAATTCTTTTAAAAACTGACATTGGACTCAAGGACTTGAAAATTACAGGTTACAAGAAAGAGATGGAAATACTGGATTTACCAATGGAATTGCATCATTTAAGGGCAAAAAAAAAAAAGCCCATGTACAAACAATGTAACCAAAGAACAATGTGAATGATACTTTTAAAGTGAAATATATGAGATTTACTGGCATTACAATCATGGAAAGTGCAAATGTACTTGGATATAAATGATAAGAACTTTAGGAGAAAACAGGAGTTAATTTTTATGTATGGGATTTAAGGAAGGCTGGGAAGAAGAAGGAAGAAACCTA
This sequence comes from Natrix helvetica, assembly GCF_964273705.1. Classification (NCBI taxonomy): domain Eukaryota; kingdom Metazoa; phylum Chordata; class Lepidosauria; order Squamata; family Natricidae; genus Natrix; species Natrix helvetica. Next base: position 80,407,779 of record NC_138549.1, on the reverse strand, counting down.
CAAAATTGTTTTCTATGAAGGTGGTTTAATCATGATTAATCTTTGGTGGTGTTTAATGTTTATCCAGATTGGATAGTTTCCCTTTCTGAAATGTTCAATGATGTAATGTTTTTGTTTCAGAGGTGGGTTGCAGGCAGTATGCCCTGGTACGGGAGTACCAGTGCCTGCCGGGAGCACAGGGTACCATTCTGGTACAGTGCTCCGGAGGGCACACCTGCCCACCCGAACTCCTTACCTGTATTTGAGCTCTTTGGCGCTTCCGCACACACGCACAGAGCATACGGCACTTGTGTGACGCTTCGCTGAGCAGCTGTAGCGTCGCAGAGGTGTCATGGAGGTAAGGACACATGCATGCACTGCATGTGTGCATGTGCGCCCATGCTGCATGTGTGGATGTGGGAGACGCCGGGCTCCTTTGCACCGTACCAGTTGCAACGGGATCCGGAACCCACCACTGGTTTGGTATAGATTTTTTTTGATAACTAAATAAGAGATTGTTTCTGGTAATGTTTAATATCTTTCAATTTTATTAATAGTTTTTTTTTTGTAATGTTTAATTATCAAGAGAAGGATAAGGGAGATTTAAATTAAATGGAAAGGAAGGTTTATTTATTTATGCAGTTAAGTATTTTTGTTCATTTTTATTGGACATTTCCTGATTAATAAGGCAAGCTGTAAATTTAGAGATGAGGTTAGGGAAATGGAGGAACAAAGAGACTCAAATTACAAGCAGAATATTACAAGGCATTCCATACTTGGATACATCAGAAGTCATGGTAAATTAAGCGTGCGTATTAGAAAGATAGGCACTAAGTACTTCCTTAACTCTACTTTATATGCTAAGCTACACCAAATGTACAAACTTATTTTTCTACAACAGTCAGAGTAGCCAAAGAGTAGAAACCCTTTCAATCGTGAAAGAGGACAGGACAAAATGGAAAAATAGAAACACTGTCGGCTCTCCTGACATGTCGTTTCCCAGACATAAACATCATTTTTGTGCTTTGATAACTGCAAGGAAAGTGTTGAGCTGTGTAATTACACCTGTACATAAATTTTCCAGGGCAGTGTGTGGGTGTGGGTGGCAAGGAAGTGATGTGCTGGCAGAAAGCAGAGAGGTAATTGAGATTGGGAATGGAAGATGAAGGCAGTTAAGAAAAATGTATGCATTTTAGGCAATTTGGTTGTTGGTGCTCAGGACAACCAAACTGAGGTGTTTCTGAAAGTATAGAAATTGAGATGAACATGTGAGGCTCTATGAAAGCTAATTTTTAACAATTCTGTCTTTAGGATTTTATTTGAGAACTCTTTGCATGTATTTAACATGCTATATCATTGCAATCTAATGAATTGCATAGGTAAAAGAAGTAAATAACACCGAAATGAGAAGTATATTGGATAGTATTCCAAGGGTTCTGAGTTGATTGTCATAATAAACCCTAATATCAATTAAGCACGGACTCTAAATGAGGATTTTTCACTAACTTCACAGCTAAAAGTTGATCAGAACAGCAAATTTCATACTTCAATTTTTATTACTTAACTGCATTCAAAGGAGAGCCAACTTAATTTTTATGTCCCCAAGGCACACTAGGATTGCTCCACTGAAATTTTGGGTTTTCATAGCACATTTTTTCTTTTTTCTCTTTTGTTTTTTAAATAAGACCCAAAATAGATTCAGTCACATTCTGGTAAACCTCATGTATCTATTCTGAGGCATTAAAAAAAAAAACTTCTATTGCATCCCTCATCACACCCTCTTCATTCCTTAGAGGCCTAATTTTCTTCCATTTTATTTTTGCTCTGGCTTCATAAAAAAAAAAAAAGACTCCCCAACTATACCAGTACTACTACTTTGAAATTAGTTTCTACTTGAAAATAAAGCTCTCCTCAGAATTCATCAGATATCTTTCTGAATCAGAATATCCAACGAAGCCCACAGACTTTGTTTCATGCCCATCTAAATTTATCCAGTTCCCCTGATAATATTACGCTACCCTCAACCCTAGAAAAACTGAGGTATTTTAAACAGAAAAATTGTGTGTAAATTATCTGGGCTGAAAGTACTCTTTTTAGCAGAAACTGAGGGTAATGTTGCCTCAGTCCTTCAAACAAAACATACTTTAAGACTAATCATTCAGATCTCAATGCTGCCTCTTTCCACATTTTCAAATGGAAAAAAAACCTATACAAATAATAAAATTGGACATCTAACACAATAGACTGGAGTGAGCATGTATTAGAGCCTCGCTGTTGGGGTGACAGGGAACTATTTCTTTCTCTTCAAATGCCCCATAAATCAAAACAATGGCACTGATGGTGTAGCTTAATTGTCCTTGATATGGTGCAGCAACTGTAAGTTATGATTGCTTGTAAAATATGCTGTCAGAATGGCTGGCTGGTGAGGACCTTACTGTTATTTATGGGTTCCCCTACCGTTCTATCCCTCTGTAGCCTAGTATGTATTTTTATTTGAACAAAAACACAAATTTATTGCTCTAACATCCTCAAATCATGTTTTACAATGCATGCCCCCAAACAGACAATAAGGCACATTGTTATGTGCTCTCCGACATAAATTAAATAAATAAAATTTGCCACCCAAGTGAAGGGGCTGATTTTGAATTCAGTTGGCATCCGTCCCTTTCAATCATTTGGATGTTCAGCAGAGCTACTCACATCTCCATTTCCATCCTGTGAGTCCTACAAAGCACTTTTGAGAAAGGAGGTCTAGTTACAAAATAATTTGACATGAATTATTATTACTACAGGAAAATGACAATGCTGCTGCAAAAGAGAGAGAGGGGGAGAGAGAGAGAGAGGGAGGGAGGGAGGCAGGGGGAGGGAGAGGGATGGAGGGGGATGGAGGGAGGGAATGATGGGAGAGGGAAGGAGGGAGGGGGAGGGGGAGGGGAGAGGGAGAGGGAGAGGGAGGGAGGGAGAGAGAGAGAGAGAGAGAGAGAATATTTCAAAAAGACAAATCTACTGGCTATATTACTGTATTTGACAGCTAAGAACATAAGTCCCCAAGCCACACAAATATGGAAATTTAATATGGGAACAGGATTTCCAGATAAGTGTGGTGGAATGGATAGAACATAGCTATTCTAAAAGAGATGAGTTTCTTGACTTAAATAAATAGGCCGCATTCTGGAAATCTTAGTGAAACAGAAGATAATTGGAGTAGGTGACAAGGGTGTAATCCATTAATTTCTGTAATGAAAGTGCTGATTTAACTCTTTGGTAGAAAAATGAATCTACTCTCTCAATTTAATATTTATTAAAACCACGTCCACAGAACCGGTAGTAAAAAAAAAATGAATTTCACCACTGATTAAGCCTTCTTCTAAGATAATCAATCATACAAATACCACAAGACTATACCATCCGTCTATTAGAGAAATAGAGGTATAGAGAAGGTTTGAACTATCATTTTTCTGTTAATAATTGCATTTCTTTAAAGGTAATCTCTCAGAGGCTGTCTACCAACATGGGCAGAAGCCATAGCTACTCCTGTTTCTCTTTCCGAATGACCATCATGCCATATAATCCCTCTCAATAACTTCGGACAAAAAATAGTGGCAAAATGGAATGCTGTGGCAATGTGAGAGAAGAAAAACCAAGAGAGGGTGGCAACCATTTTCCTCTTCCTCTTCTAAATTGTATGGGATTTGATTGAGGAAATGAACACTATTCTGGAATCACAGGATATCTGATTAAGGTGGGAATAACAATTATTTGGAAACTCTTTTTGGACTTTGTGCTGAAAAGGGACAAAAATAAATGGATGACTTACTGATTAAAAATGATTGCTGAGGGGAAAATGGGAACCATGATATTTAATCTATAAAATAGTGAAAATAATTACTATATTGAGAAGATCAGAATCAGATTTTTTTTCTTTTGTTATCTTGTACTTTTTTATTTTATTTTTATATCTTCTATTTAATTTTTTTATAGCTTTTCCATTCTATGTGACATTTTTAATAAAAATACATACATAAAAAACATATCACTGACAGAATGCCCCTTCTGTTAGTGTGGATTTTCAAAGGGAAGGTATATCCAATATAGACTTTCCTGCTTATTGTTAGGGACTTAATTAAAAACCTGCCACCAATTCTGTCTTGACAGGTGTCTTGATGGGATCAAAGGTTTTGAAATAGGGCAGGAAAAACATGATTGAACCTCCTGAAAGAGGTTAGCCTAGTTATCCATTTAAGGGAAATTTCTTTTCCTTCTTTTGGAGGGAGGGCAAAAATATTGTCTTGGAACAAAAAAAAAAGAATAAAATAAATTTGCCAAGAGTTTTTGAAATGCATCATTTATATATCTCGGTTGACACTCCCTTTTAAAAGTAGGTTAAACAAATTGCCTACACTTAGAAACTGACAGACCGCCAGCCATACATTAATAGCTATTCTGTTTTCTAAAGTTTTCATTTAGCTACTGAGCATAGGCAGAAAGAGGAGGGGGTCCTGCAAGATAGATGGAGCTGTTTGATTTGTTATGTGTCATATAGAAGCTGAAGAGCAATATTCATTTCTCAAGATGAGAGGGATATGAACTAAATGCTATAACTTTCTTTTGATTGTTGTGAATGGAAATATATGAAAGTAAACATCATTTCTTTTAGAATTAACTGCAATATTAAAACAAAGATAATAACTAGGTAAAGGTAAAGGTTCTCCTCACACATATGTGCTAGTCGTTCCTGACTCTAGGGGGCAGTGCTCATCACCATTTCAAAGCCGAAGAGCCTGCACTGTCCGAAGATGTCTTTATTGTCATGTGGCTGGCATGACAAAACACCAAAGGTGCACGAAACACTGTTACCTTCCCACCAAATGGTCCCTATTTTTCTACTTGCATTTTTACATGCTTTCGAGCTGGCATGACAAGTAACAGGAGCTCACTCCATTAAGTGGCGCTAGGGCTTTGAACTGCCAAACTGCTGACATTTCTGATCGACAAGCTCAATGTCTTAGCCACTGAGCCACCGTGTCCCTTAATAATAAATAATAAATTTATACAATAATAAATTTATACAATAATAAAATAAAGATAATAACTACCGTAGGTTTATTTTGTCTTTTTAAACCTATTGTTTTATTTGCAGATTTGCAGCTCTCACTCAAGTCAGTGTATATGATTTGTCATAAACAAACCATTTTCGCTTAATAATCAAAAAAATAAGGAGGAACCAACAACATTTACTTCCCATATTTCTGCCAAATTTCAAAAAGAGGTTAAGGCTTATACAAATTCCAGAAATGAATTAATTATATATGCTGAAATACAAATCTAGCAGCTCTCATCTTAAAGATGGCTACTCTTTTCCAGAGACAAAATGTAGGGTAATCTGATACAGTTAAAATTTAGATATTTATGCCAGAACATTTACATAGTTGAGTATGAATATCAAAGAATGTACTCACAACAGACGTTAACTATATTAAAAAAGATTCCTCATTGGTATGACATAGAATGAGTGAATGTTTAAGATCTCTGCACTTTCCCAGATATTGACAGATCATTTTAATGCATTTTTCTGCCTGTTTCATTCAATGTACAGAAAGAAGATTTGCCTTGGAAGTATTTTGGGAAAAGAAGAAACTTTTGGAGAAATTCTCAGGGGTAAAATGTGTCAACCTTGCACTCCCAAATGCAAATGATGTTCTTAACAATTATTCTTGCATTTATGTGGTGGTCACACTCCAGGAGCCTGGACGATCCCTGGATTGCTCAATTAAGTCCCTAAAGAAGACATCATAAGGACATTTGTGTCAAGAGCCTTTTTCAGAATCTGCACAACTATTGCCACTAAAGAGGAATCTAATCGTTAAGAAATTGTTGTAGAAATATTTGTCAGATTTATAGACCCAGAAAAATCTATGGAGACAACAAGGTATATGTCTCCCATAAAGGAAATGGGAGCTCAAGTATGGCTTTCTCCCCCATCTTTCAGTTGGGAGTCATGGCCATAGATATTCATTGGGAGTGTGTCAACATCTCCAAAGTGATGATTGTGGTCTCCCAATCCAAACCCAAATACCAAAAGAGTGTGCATGGATCTCATTGAGGAACCCACCATTTTGAAGATGTTGACACAAACCAGTGCAGACGCATTGGTCATGGTGCAACAGGAGATGTAAATATAAATGGTGTTGTTGAAAATGGTTGTGACAATGGCTGCTTATTTAAAAATAACTAGGAAAGAAATGTTTTATAAACATCAGCCAGATTTATCAAGAAATTGTTAAACTAGAATAAAGTAGGAAGGTGAAAAAAGGAAAAGAACAAAAAAGGCAGCAAAAGACTGAGGCTTAGAATCATACTTTTTCAGGATACTGTAAAGGCAAGGCCAGTGGGTTGGACCTTTAAATCTCAATTGTTTCTACATCAAATGCACTGAATATAGGATATTAACAAGGAGAATTAGAGAGCCTGATTCAGCAAGTAAAGCCTATAGTTCCCCACCCCTGGATTAAGGCACCAAGCTAGAAAACAATAAACTGGGAGTTTAAGTCCTGCCTTAGGCCAGAAAACCAACTGGGTGACTTTGGACCAGTCATTGTGTTATGGAGAAAAGAGAAGGAGGAAGGTGTATTGTGTGCAGCTTGAGTTATTTATAACATAAAGCAGGATAAAGCAAATCTAAAAACATATTAGCACATAATATGGGAAAGCACTTATTAAAAGAAAAAAAATCCAACAGAAATGGGAGGGAAGGTTGCACAGTACACACACACACACACACACACACACACTTGTCTAAAAGTTCAGAAATTGAACTGTTGAACATGTTAGGGTTAATATAATAGGAGATAGTAACAAAGGTATCAGAGGAGTCCACCTGGACAGATAGAAACTATGCCTGAGGCCTATCTGAGTCAGATGATTGGATGATGATAGTGGGAAATTTCAGTAATTTTGGCCTCTGTTGGGGGTCTGCCTAAAGTCAGAGTTCTAACATACTGCAGTCCAGTTTTCTGACAACTTCATTTCTCAGAAGGTTTAAAACTATTCTGCATCTAATCTTCACCCACCGAGGAGAATTGGTTGAAAAAGTGAAGATGAAGGGTACTTCACAAGAAGAAAGGATGGGACAAAGGTGTGGATACACACAGAGCTGTCTAAAAGACTGGAGAGGAAAAGAGACACGTATAGCAAATGGGAGGAGAACATAACCAGAAAAGAATGCAATTGCCAGAAAATGGATAAGGGTGTTGAGGAGGCAATTATCAACCTTCAGATGACAAAATGTTGGAGGGGTGACAAATACTTTGGAGGAAGAAGGGAGGCATATCTGTTAAACTGGCAAAAGGTAACTTGAGGTGCATAACAGAACATACAGTCCAAGTCATAGACTGGAAAAGATTTAATGTAATCCACTGTTCAAAAAGCACTGGGGCAAATTGGAAAACATTCAGAGGATGGCTACCAAGATGATGAAGAGTCTAAGCTCTATAAGGAAGGTTTGGGGTATGTTTTTGAGGGCTTCAAGTCATTAATGGCTCCTGGACTGTCTTGACAAGCAGCTTTCTTGGCAAGATTTTGAAATTGGTTACCATTGCCTCCTTCCTAAGGTTGAGGAAGTGTGACTGGCGTTGTGCCTAAGGCAAGACTAGAATTCACTCTTCCTGTTTCTGGCCTATTGCCTTAACCACTACACCAAGCTAGATATCTCCGGGGAATATTTAGTCTATAGAAAACATGAATGTGGGAAGGATAACAGGCATATGTTGCTGACACACTATATGTGAATCAATTTGAGCATTCAAAGGTGAAAGAAATTCTAAGCATTATTCCTATCAAACCCCAGTCCAACTTGCAAGAACAAAACCAAATTTTGAGTAAAAGAAGGATGCCATTTTCTTTTTCTTCACCCTCTTGTTATTCTTGCATAAAATAATTCCTCAAATATACATTCTACTGAACTTAGTCAATCACATAATACTCTTGCATTAACATGAAATCATGGTTGAGAAGGTGAGGCACGGAGATTAGCTGGACGGTCTGGATCAAGTGTTGAAGGGAAGATAATATATAGGGCGGGGCGGGGCGGAGCGGGGCAGAGCGGGGCGGAGCGGGGTGGGCAGGTCTAGCCGGTGGTTGATTTTACTGGTTCTTCGAACAGTGCAAAATCATAACAACTGGTTTGCCCAAATCGGTCTGAACCAGCTGAATCCCACCCCTGCCTGTTCACCATTAAACCAACTTTTCAAGCAGTCTCCATGTTTCCAGTGTCTTTTTTCCCACTTGGACTGAACTCAGATGGACATTTCTTCCAACACTTCTTAATTATGTTTTGGTCATTTGGTCTATAAGGCTACATGCCATCAGTCCATGACTTTCTGATTGCATCTGAAGACTGTATAACAGAAGATGAGAAGCAGCATTATGTCCAGCCACAACACTGCAGGGAGTAATGATACTGATAAAGGGATCAGTTATAAAATAAATGTGCTGTTTTGGTGCAACCTGAATCCCCTTTTGCAGGTGTCAAAATGCTAAAGACATGTGTTAAGAGGACTGAACTTGCATTATAACATTGTGATGCTCATTTCACCATTCTAACAAAACACATTCTATGGACACTCTACGTGTCCATCAGCAAGCTTTCTCATATCTTTGCTTTTCTTGTCTTCTATCATGAAGGAGAAACCTAGAAATGAAATAGTAGGAAAAATAGGGTTTTGAAAACAAACTATATAATTTATATTCAAACAGACATTTCCCTATCAACACCTCCTAATATGCATATGTTTGAATCTGAACCATAAACATTATAGGGCAAGGAAATGTTGTTCTTAAGGGTAGAAATTGAACGAGCCCATTCAAAAGTTAGCCTAACTCCCCCCCCCCTCCATTCACAGCATGAAACACATTTGCTAGTCAAAACTCTCTAGATAATGTGGCTGATGAATAGATATTTTCTGTCTTGAACATCTGTAGTTGCAAAAAGAAATTAACCCTCCTAACATATCTAAACTCTTTGCTTTTTTTTCCTTGTCTCACAGTTCATAAAAATATCACAACCTGGTAAGTACATTTTAGGCCCAATGAGGAGAAAAACTGTAGCATGTGAAACAGATTTGAACAGAAAAATAATAGCAGATTGGTAAGGGTTAAAGAATTTCTAAGTCTGCTATTTCTTTTTTCATAAATCATCTTTTCTTTACCTGTTTCTATGGCATCAGGGTATATGAGTCGGTATTTGCGATATTTGCTCCTAGGCATAGGAGACTACTGAGGAAATAAGGAGAATTCAAAATAGCTGCAAGTAGATTGTACCAGAGTGGTATCTAGAAGTCAGTAATAAAATCAGGATTAATCTGAGCATTAAGGAGTTGCAGTCTCTTTTCAAGAAGGTGTTCCAATCAGAAATAAGTCCCCTGCCTAAATTGAACAATAAAGTCTACTACTAATTGAGAAGACTGATACTTCTTTCTCTCCCCCCCCCTTTCCATTGTTTTCCTTTCCTCACCCACCCACTCCCCACACTTTATATCACCTCCTAATCATGCAGCTCAGCTTGTGGGCTTCATCTCTGCACAAGGACAAGCACAGTGAGATGCCTTATTAGCACCACACAGACAACAGCAACAATTGTAAATCAACTGGATAGATTAGACTAGAGAATAAGCTTTCTCTGATTCAGGCTCTCAAAGCACTGCAACAGAAGACAAAGGAGTTAAGATTTCAGAGTATAGTAGAATGGCTGCTAATGTTTACTTTCTTTCATTTCTGTTGGCAACACACAAAGCTGATGGTTTAATACAAAAATAAAAAAAAATGCAGCATGGGAGAATCATAATATAACTAGTTGGGCTGCTATGCTCTTCATGATTCAATGATATGGGATCTTATTTAATTTGAGATCCTGGTGGGCTATTTCTATTGTTTGAGAAATAAGGATATGGTGTCTGATACAAATGACCCATCTGCTTAGGTGCTGCTGAGGTTATAACTAATGTCATGTTGGGATGATTTGGTTTGATTTTTCGTGCAGTGTGAAATCTGCATGTGCATTTGTACCCTAGCCAAATGGACTATGATGATGCATTTCTTTTTATTATTTATATACCACTTTCTATTATTGTAAATTTCAAACTTTATGTAAAAGGTTCTCCCTGGTAGTTTTGCCAATTGGCCATAACTGTAAAAATGAAGTCAGTCTTCTCATATCCCAGCATTTCATACATCAAAATGAAAACCTTGAATTTAATTCACAGCCAATACACATAACATTTGCTTGTTCAGGAGCTCCCCTCAACCATCATCACCTTCCTTAAGAGCTGCAGTATTTCGACTACATAGAGGGCATTACATGTCTGTAATGTCTGATCTTCATTTTCACTGAAGGTGTTACCTAGTTGGGCAATCAAATATCTGCTGGGAAACAACCAAGCTCAGAGAGCACCAAGGACCCCATGGTTCAACCTTGAGCTACAACTGTTCTCTTCTTCTACTACTCTGTCCTTCTGCCCATAAAGATAGGACGAGTCAGGAAACTATTGGAATTCTGTTTTATTGTTACAGGATATAATAATAGAATTTGCAAAACTCTTTTGAAGGTTTCAATGATAAATAGTATGTGCTCTGTGCTTTCAAGTTTTTCTATCCTAATGAAAACAATTCATTTCAATTTTAGGTACTTCATTGCTGTACGAATTAACGATACATAACTTTCCTTCTCAACTCTGGGAAGTAGAGACTCTTGGGTAAGTTATCTTTGTTTCAGACACATTGAATACTAACTAGCCCCTATCTTTGTCTTTTAAAATTTGGGACAATAAGCCTTGATGCAAAACACATATTTTGGTTTGGCAGCCCAACTTGTAGATGCTTGCTCAGAGGTGGGTCTAGGACAGACCTGTCAAACTGGCATCCAGAGGGCCGGATACGGATAAGCCATGCCCACCTCAGCTCAGCAAAGGCAAAAAACGTTGTGATACATCATGTTATGGCCTGTGATGACCCAGGACAAGGGATGAAGGTCACACAGCCTGCTGAGAGTTCAAATTCCACTCTAATGCTCCAAATATCCCTTCAAACGGTCCCATATTATTGGTAAGTCCCAGAGCAAAGTGCACACACACAGAAGCATCTGGCTGCGCCCAGTCCAGCAAAACAAAGGAACAGGGAAATGAGCCCATGAAATAAGGAACAAACAATGGGTCCACAAACTCAGGAACAAGGTACTGAGTCTACAAAGTCAGGAAGAAGGCACTGAGTCCATAAGTAAGGAAGAAACAAGCAGTCCTGCAAACTCCAAATATCTGTACCGGCACACCAAACTCTGCCAATTCAGCGTTTGTTCCCAACAAATGCCCCTTCCCACAGTAGCTCCTTAAATCTCAGTTCCCAGGTGTTCCTTGTGAAGAGGGGCAGGATGCTCTCCTCCCAAGTCATCAGGTCGGCCTGCACTGTTCCTGTCTTCTCTCCATTCTCCATGCTTGGGGATCAGGAGGGGGCAGTCTTTGCTCATCACCTGAGCTCTGTTGCTCCTCATGTCTCCTGCTTGCTCTCTTTCAGTCATCCTGCCCCCATTCCTCCCTGCTAACAAGCCGTCTCAATCCTGAAGGCTCTGAGCTGACTGCCTGCTCCTCCCTACATTCCTCCGAAGCCAATAAAGCCACTCCCTCGATCTCTGTTGATTCCATCTCCAGCTTATCTTCTTCCACAGATTCAGGCTCCAATGTGACATGGCCCATGATGCAAATGGATTTGACACCCCTGGTCTAGGATGTGGGGTGGAGCACCTGTTTCTCTCTGTCTCCTATTATGCCAAAGAGAACCAGGGTGGGGTAATCTTGATTTTCTATCTCACTCTCTCCATTTTCTTGGGGCTGAACTGGAGTTTATATAACTCATCTCCCATTTCTTCTTGAATGTTATCTCTGCCCTTTGTACATTGTCTATGAACAACCCCTTTCAAGGAAGGGATGAATATTTGTTATGTGATTGTTATTTAAATAGATAAATATTTGTTATTTATTTGTTTTTCAAACCTGACAGAAAACACTCCTATTCAGAGAATCATTCAAACATTGTGTGACAACAATGTATTGTGGAACACACAATCTTATACGTATTTAACCTTAACTTTAATTTCTTACCTTTCACTTTAATCTACCAGAATAGATTTATAGAAAACAAATCATGCTGAATATAATCAATATTGATAAGAACCTAAACACTTTTTCCCCCTGGTGGTCCTCTGATGAAAAACAAGAGAGAAAGAGATTTAATTCTACTTTCCATTTCTATGGCTGAAATGCTGGAACATTGCCAATTTGAGACATACTGTATAATGGAACATTTCGAGTAGAATTGGTTTGTTCCAAGTTTAAAATACACATGTCTTGCCTTTACATCCATGTCTCTAAGTAAAAATCTCCCAATTTACCAATATTTACCAATAGCTTGGCTGCAAATAAGATGCTTATTGGGTCATTCTTTAAGGTTCAGCAACATGACCAGGACATCACTGGCTAGTAAAGAAAATAAGCTCCACTATATAGGAACAAAACCAATTATACTCTGATGTATTACAAGATTACTAAAATTGCAGCTTTGTACCTTAAGACTCACTTCCCTCTTTTTCAAGTCTATCCAATCTTAACTAGCTGCTGCCACCTAGGATATTCTTGACCATTTTCTTCTGTAGATGAGATGACATGTAACAACACAATTTATCATACTTATTAAACAACTTCAAGCATGAGGATCTAGTTCTGATTTGTTTTTGCAGCTCAACTACTATAGGCATGAACACATAACATGAATTAGAAGTATTTCTAATTTGTCTTCCTGTATTTTGTGTCTATAAAACATGTTATAAATATAAAAAGTATAAAAACAATTTTACTCTTATATAAATAACATTGAAATCAAAATATGTATAATGTTGAATTAAAATAACCAAAATAAAAATTATATTATTGTTCAGGCTGAAGAAACTAGCAAAGTCTGCATTTAAAATCATGTTAAACCTTAATATCTGTCGAGCCTGAATTTGACATATGTGTAGCCATTTTATTTAGCTCTGTATTATACTCATTTATTCCTTTTCTTTCTCTTTATTATGTAAGGGTTTTTTTCGGGTTCAACACATTCTTAAGGTGGGGGGAAGGAGCGAATAGATAGTGAGGATTGTTTTGGATATGTGACCTTCTTTCCCGTGGGAACAGAGGCTGTTCCTGGTGAGAATGGAAGGTGGAGTTTGAAAACACTGGGCAATGTGGATTGAGTGTTTATTGGAGAATGTGACTTTTGAGGAATGTTTCTAACTTATATAAATTAGATTATTATTCTAACAATATTATGTGGTGTGATTCCGGTTTGTGTCAGATCCAGAATTAGAACAGACTTTGCCAATTTGATGTCTACTTAGGTAAAATAAAGATGTTTTCAAAGATGGACTTTACACATTTCTCCTTTGAATGGGTTTCATCACTTGGAAACCTGACTATATCAGCACAAAAGTATGCATACACAAAATCAATGATTATGGAAGCAGACCAAACCAGCATTTAAACCTTTGCAGCTTTTAATGTCTTGTAAAGCTATCTGTTTACAGAAAAAGCAGAACTTTACATATGCATGATATCCAAATAATTTATAACAGAGGAACAACTTACTTATTAGGTGGGCAAACAGGCATGGAGCTACCAACATTGCAATCTAATTTTCACAGAAATAACTCATTACAAACTCTACAATGGTTTTGCAGCCTTCAGCCATGATCTTAATAACTGCAGCATTTCCCCAGCATACTATCATTCACATAACTTGACCAAGAGAAGCAAGGACATGACTAGTTTCTGCTCTATATACAATAAACAAGATTTAAAATAAGTACACATAGATATATTAATTATGAGCCATAAAATAGAATCATAGTGCTCAGATTTTTTTTTTAACAGTCCTAAATCACAAAATGTATTTGGAGTTTTACACAACAACAAAGTATCTTTCTACTATTGCAACAGATATTGCAAACTTATCACTACCTTGAGTACTTCTCTGAACATAACTTGATTAATTAATTTCTGAGCCTTCAATTCAGTCTTGACTACTGGTGAATGCCTGGACAAAACCAGACCATTATTGACAACATTTTCTTAAGTGGTTTGTAGTTGCATTCTTCTTGGAGCTGAGAGAGAGTGATTGGCTCAAGATCAACCAGTTGTCAACCAGTTATCAACCAGTGAAGCAACATTAGAACCAGTGGTGGGGGATTCAATTTCTTTTACTACCAGTTCTGTGGGCGTGGCTTGGTGGACGTGGCAGGGGAAGGATACTGTAAAATCTCAATTCCCCTCACCACTCCAGGAGAAGGATACTGTAAAATTCCCATTTCCTCCCGATCATCTGGGACTTGGGAGGCAGAGAGTAGATGAGGGCAGGGCCAGTCAGATGTGGTATTTACTGGTTCTCCGAACTACTCAAAATGTCCGCTACCGATTCTCCAGAACTGGTCAGAACCTGCTCAATACCACCTCTGATTAGAACTCATGGTCTCCCTGTTTCTAGCTTGGTGCCTTAACCACTGCACCTGTGAATAAGATTTTGGGTTATAAAATGAATGAACAAATGAAAGAAGGAATAAATGATAAAATTAGCATTCCGGGCAAAGCTTATATAAAGTTGAACTTTGTCTACTTCCAGTATTCCTTTCCTAAAAATTTTAAATTCATTACCAAATTGCTGCAGATCACTTCTTTGGCACAATGTAATTTTATGGAGAATTACAGAGGGTTAAAAAAAAATCACGTGCACATAGACGTGGCTAAGGAAGCACTTAAATGTTAATGGAAGTGCTTTAATATGTTCTTCTAAAGCTTTTGCTAATGCATTTATGATGTATTTTTCTCTGGAGGTTCTTTCTTTCATTAAAAAATTCAAATAAAATGGTAGAGACTAAAGTGGTTAAAAAGAATGGAAAAGTCCTGACACCAATCAGTCTAATACGTAATGCAACATGGAGATAGGCTGTGATTGAGACACAAAACAGAATCCTAAACCTTTGTAGAGTAAATGCTGTTTTTCCCAGCAAAATGAAGTCCATGCTTGCACAGCATCGCTTAAACTGAAAAACTAGAACATTAGCATGAACATTCTTTCCTTTGGAGTGGACTAACCTCAAATGTGTTATTTTAACTATCTGTAAGTAACACAAGGGACATGGTGGCTCAGTGGCTAAGATGCTGGGCTTGTCGATCAGAAAGGTTGGCAATTTGGGGTTCGAATCCTAGCGCCACATAACGGAGTGAGCTCCCATTACTTGTCCCAGCTTCTGCTAATCTAGCAGTTCGAAAGCATGTAAATGCAAGTAGAAAAAATAGGAACCACCTTTAGTGGGAAGGTAACAGCATTCCATGCACCTTTGGCATTCATGCCAGCCACTTGGCCACGGAGATGTCTTCGGACAACACTGGCTCTTCAGCTTTGAAATGGAGATGAGCACCGCCCCCTAGTGTCAGGAACGGCTAGCACATATATGCGAGGGGAACCTTTATCTTTAAGTAACACCACTGCATTTTCCATTTGAAACCTTACTAAATCGAGTCTGCATAAAATCTTTGGCAAGGACTTATTTCAAAAAGAGACATTCTTGCCATCTTTTTTGTGCTAGTCCCATGTCTTAATTTTTGTATAATTTTGGGTAGGACTAGATTGCAAATGCAATATTTGAATAAAGCCAAAGTCCTAAATGCATTACCTATCTAATGCACAGACTCTTTGACTGATTTGAATCAGGTTTTATTGCATCTATGTCATTAAGTCTAAAATGAAATAGTCTGAACCATACACTGCTCCATGTACAATAATTCTATTAATTTATGTAAAGTCATGATTGTGTTTTGTCTTATTAAAAAATCTTTCTCACAGCTAATCTTTGTAAAGAATGTCTCTTTTTCTTTTCTGTACTACCACACAGGCTTCTTTCAAATATTTATAGCCCACCCACTATCAAGAGGATTGCAAGGTGAATTTCAATGCTTTAAAATAAGAAAATTCCTGTAAAGCTTGATAAAATAAATATAAATTAATGGAAAACCTATAGTTCTAAGAGATTGAGAAGAAGATGAGAAAGTAACATAAACAACCAACAGATGGGAGAAGAGTTCATTAGTAGTTTATCTCCAGGCTGCCAAAAGCCAAGGAAGGGAAAAAATCAAAATATTCAAAGAAATTCTGCCATAATTAACTCATTAATAGGACAGGGAAACTCACAGTTTCCAAAGTTCAGGATTTTACCCTAATTTTTTTCATTAAAAGGCTTTTTTTTTACTTCGACGTGATTCTTGTTTACTTGAACATATCCTTTGATACATGTATTGTATTTAACAATAGTACAGTAAATCCTTAGTTTAACAAAACTTGCTTTTAGCAGATTTTGAATATTTATAGTAGATAGCTTCATCTGCTCTCTACCCTTATACTTAGCAAATTAATGTTTTAATGAAAATGTTGCCATTTACACAATTATGTATTTGTGCCAAGGACATAAATTGATGTAGATGATGTAAATTCCAATTTAATTTTGAAATGTTTTTTGCTCCAGTTGTCTCTTAAATCAATATTTCACCCTAACAGAAAAAATATCATAGGCATTCATATCAAATATTATATTATATAAACTTATATTATATGGTCACCAAGAGTTGCCTTTTGTGAAATAAGAGCTCATATAAATGTGATTAAGAAACACATCTTAATATTTATTTATTTCACAGTATTTATAATCCACCCCATCCCAAAGAATGATAGGTGGTTAGTGACAAAGTGAGAAAAAAATAGAAGTTTTATAAACAGCAACAACAACAACAAACACCATACTGCCAAATATATATATCCACCATCTATTAGGCAAGTATGTACTGAGAACTGTTCCTATGATTATTTTGAACTTTTAAAGGCCTTAAATAATATTCATAAAACACTGAGTGTGTGATGAGTTGCAAATCAGTTTAATAAATAATAATAATAAAGAACATTTAAAGTCAGGTTCAACTCTAGATTTCTCCATTGCTATCCTAGGCATTGTTACTTCACTTTCCACAGTTCCTCAGTAAATCAAGATATATTGTGGGATAAATGTAGAATTGTTGCTCAGGGACAACATAATCAAGAACCTAGGTCACTTCCTGTTGCCAGAATCTAAAATGGATTGTCAAGTCACTGAGAAAATGCCCACGTGCCCTCTGGTAATCCTCCAGTTCATAAGTTTAGGAACTATCCTAAATGGTCCAACCATGCAGAGATTTCAAAGGGCAGTTAAGCTTATTTGGACTGGGAAGTGATATGGTCATGGCAACAAACTAGATGCAATGCCCTTTATTTTCAAATGATCACACAAATGCTCTTAGACTGACACGAGTCCTTCCTTCCTTCCTTCCTTCCTTCCTTCCTTCCTTCCTTCCTTCCTTCCTTCCTTCCTTCCTTCCTTCTTTTCTTTCTTGTAAAATTTATAGGCCATCCATCTTTCCACAGGGTAACATTAATGTATGACCACTTGCAGATGTTGGATCAGAGATATCTTGGGACAAGCCATCATTACTTTGAATTCTGGTTTTCCAATTTCAATCCCAAAGGCATGCAAGTTGAAGCCACCAAGTACCAAAAGGTGTGAGGTTTTAAAAACCAGCCCAGTGACCAAATTAAGGAACCCAAACAGGGATCCAGCTGGCTAGAGGTATGTCCAGTATATCAGATGTATACCCATCATGTCCCTAAAGCTGAATTTAACCCACTGGCACATATACTTTGCATAAGATGAACATCATCTTCCCACTCTAGTCTTAGCTTTTTGGTTGTTACAGGTACAAAAACCCAATCAAGCAGATTTCTGAAAAGACAATGTTACCACCTTTTTTCAGACAATTGTTGATAGTACATGCCAGATCTATTTGTTTACCCACAAGCAGATAATGGATGAGAGTGATTCTATTAAGAACGAACTCATTTACCAGAAACAAGTTCAAGGTCACTAACAATCTAGCCACCAAAACTCAGGATTTGGATCCTCATACCGGAAGTGGAGCTTAATGCTATTCCCACTATTCTCTTTTGGGATAAGCAGTGTTTTGTAAAGAATGAGAAAATTAAAGGGATGAGATAGGAAATAAAATGTATATAATTCTGTTTTATGCCAACACAATTTAATATACCGCTTAATAGCTTTCTGCTTTTGCAAATCATCCTTACTTCTATCACACCCGTACAACACTTCAAAACTTCATAAAGTGCTTTTCACTCTTTAAATGTCTATGGGGATTCTCTATGAAATCATTGTACTTTCATTCTAGTTTCATTCACTTATTTCTTTTTCCCATGTCCTTTTTCTCCCAGGATTCATACATTGTATTATCCAGTTAATGTCTGTCCCACACACAGAAACTTTTATCACTAAATGTCTAAATTGCTTATCATAAGCAATGCCATCTTACTTAGATTTGTTTCTTTGTTATGTGTACTTGATAAATAGACTTATGATTAAACCTTGTATTTGAAACATTCCCTTACATTCCTGGTTCTTTTGTTATCACTATATAGTTAGCTGCAACCTATACATTCCCAGTTTCATATGCACAATAAACTAGATGATACTGATTCATATGTTTTGACATACATTTTACCTCTTTCATTCACATTGAACCTACATCATCCTTCCATTCAGTTATTTACCAATTTCAACCCATAAGGTCGGTCTGCTTTAATTCAAATCTATTATATATTTCCATTTCATCTTTGTTTAATATCTATTGCACTGTATTTTATTTTATTTTTTTCATTCCTTTTGTTGATTCATGTTTTATATACTCCAGTTGCATTTCAAACCATCATCTTCCATATGTTATGGTCATCACCTACGGTATAATATTGATTTTTTTTCTATCCTTAACAGCTTTGGTCAATCAAAGCTGTGACTAGTTTTTAGTTCTTTCTCCCCTTCTTCAGAAATTCAAAAAACAAAGTTTATTCAAAAAAATAGTAATACATTATATACAGTAACCCAGGGTGGTTTTTTTTAAGTTTAAATATTGAAAGGACAAAAATCAATGTAACACTCTGGCCTAACCAACATAATACTGGTCAGCTACAAAGAGAGAGAGGTCTAATATCTCTGCAAACAAGAGTTCCATTGTATTATGATAAATTATAAAGTAACATAATATCTACAAAATAGTGAACATAACCTGAAATAGAGATTCAGGTTAAGACTTAAGAACTCCATTCTATAATTAATAGAGAAAAATTTCAATCTTAGACTTGCACAACACAGAAAAATGATGTTATTTAACACTGGTTCCTGACAAGACTTTTACCTCCACCACCACTACCCCTATAGTAGTAATATTCTGGAGCAAATGTTCCTCTGCTTCTTTCATCTGGACTTCCTCTAACTTTTTCGGGAGACTCCATTTTAATAACAGGCTGCTAAGCAACCAGTCTCTCTCTTCTCCAGTCTTTCTGTCAAGGCTTCCATCAAGCTATGCTAGGATTTGTTCTTAAAAAGTGGTTTCTATTTCTAACACAGGGAGCGATTAAGGGAATCTGATTTTGGGCATGAAAAAGAACCTTCTCTCACTTAAGGATAAGGCTGATTATCCAGCATGAAGCTGGCCAGCTGTGGATATAATGGTTTGGAGTCTATACATTCACAACAATTTGAAGTGGGCTTAAATTCTTATCCTCCCCCAAGCTCACCTGCTGTTCCCCAGGAAGATTCAAAGAACAAAAGCATCCAGAATACTCCTCCATATCTATTTAATCTCAAGGAGTGATATTAACCTTGTTATAAGTAAGAGATTGGCTGATCCAATAGGGATCTGTAAACTTTCAGTACCAAAGCTTCCATGTGATCTGGAGGATTAACACAATTTTCTTCCTATTTTTTTTTTTTTTTTTTTTTTTTTTTTGCATAGCAAGATAACTTGTAGAGCCACCATGGCAGTTTCAGAGTGAAACTTTAGATGGAAATCCTGGAATGGGTCCAAATAATTTCAATCCACTAAGAGAGCTAATGAAGTATCTCATCACACACCTTGCCCAAGGAATATTTGTGATATAGCTGTTGTTCTAAGTACCTCCAGAGATGTCCTTTGGGGAAGGCCCACCACTGTTTTGTTCCATGCTCATTAAAGCTCCACAATGTTTTTTTGGGGGGGAAGTAGCTGCTAAAATCATAGTTTGTGCACATAGTAAGAGAAACAATGAACAATACATATCAATGAGTTAATCTTCCTTTCTTGTATTTATGCCCATTCTGCTAATCATTATTCTCACATGGTGCCTTTTACCTTTGCAATATGCAGAGAGAGGAAATGGAAATAGTTGGCTGAATTCAATTTTGTGAAGTTCCATTAAAATGCTAAATGCAGTTAAGGTTAGCTCACTGATGATGCTGATGCTGGCATTAAATAATTCAATCCATACAAGTCAATATGTCTGCCATATTTTGTATTTCTGCTTCCTGAACTTGTGGGAGGGATAAAATCTGGTAAAAGAGACAAGAGATAATTCTGAGGGTCGGGGGAATTATTCTACACGATCATGATCAGTGATACCAAGGGAAAAAGCAATGGGAAAATTCATCAGCCTCTTACTTAATTGTAAATCTTTCTGACTTTAATAAACAGACAAATCTAGAAAACCTTTTAATCCATTTGATTAGTCTATCTGTGAGGGTTTTTAAAAATTTTATTCACAGAATCAACTCTTGGATGTAAATACTGCAAGCATTTGGATGCCATATGATGCAAGTTACCACGACTCACATACCCACTGACAATTGTGGCCTGCTGTGGCCATGAATTTTGTGAGATGATGTGAATCCAACAATCTCCTCCTTGAAATATTTCCAGGTAAAAAATTGGCATAAAATTGTTTCGACAAATATATAAAGATGCCTTCTGGGTAAATCATGTAAAATACATATATTAGAAGTGGGTTTTCAACCTCAGAATTTGAAGGTGTGTGGACTTCAACTCCCAGAATTTCCCAGACAGTTATACCACCTGGGGAATTCTAGGAATTGAAATCCACACATATGTGGATTTCCCTGAGGTAGAGAAAGTTGCATGGATTATCTTCTGTTTAATCTCTCTCTCTCTCTCTCTCTCTCTCTCTCTCTCTCTCTCTCTCTCTCTCATCTCTCTCTCTCCATCCATCCATCCATCCACACACACACACACGCACACACACACACGTATGTATGTATGTATGTATGTATGTATGTATGTATGTATGTATTCCCAGATTCCTGGCATTTTTGTCTTATGCCAAGCTAAGAAAACTTTAATATGAAGGGGCCATTTTTAAAATATACGTTTAATAGCACTACTTTAATAACTATTTTCATTTGGTGTTAAATTGTCTCTTGCCCCTATTCTGTATCATTTTCGAATCCATTAGCAGCCTTACCAATTTCATCATAGAAGTGGCAGATTTTTTCAGAACCCTTTGATTAAGATGCAAGAAAACATATTTCAGGTATAACAAATTATAATACACATGGGGTTAACCATAGAGACTTACTGTATTTATTGATGTTAAAATCTTCTAAATAATTGATCAGATGTGACTTCAGATGTAAACTGAAGATAAGTTCTTATAAAATTTTTGGAATATGTCTTGATGTCACAGAAGCATTTTGCATCACTTTGAACCTTTGATAAATCCAGTAGATTTGTTTCATAACAGAATAATAGAAATTGATCCATAGAAATAACAGAGTTATACCTTTGTCTAATTATACAGTACATGTTTATTCTTCCCCCACCTTTTAAAAACTTCTCTGGTTTGTTTTATCTCATAATGCCAATAATACAAAATGTGAAGAAATCAAGCCATTATTGATTTACAACCCAGATAATTATATGAATTCTGTCAATCATTTTCAAGCAAATGTTTTTCTTTATGTGTTTGCCAGAACTATATGATGGAATTCTACTGATGACATTTGAGAGATAGTGACTTGGATTTCAAAGGAAATGTTTCAGGTTCATTTCATTTTCTTGGAAAAGTAAAAGCAAATTTGCCTTATAAAAAGCAATTACTTCTTGGCTGACCAGTACACAATAGCAATATAAAAAAGAGTTCTCATTCCACTATCAATAGCAATATAAAAAAGAGTTCTCATTCCACTATTCAAATTCTGAACCAGCAAACTATTGCTTGAGTTTACTTTAAACCAATTTTATCTTGTTTGAATTGCAAAACCATTTAATCTGCATAAAGTATGTTATTATAATAGAGATCATATTCTATTGGTACATTATACTGACTATGGGACAAACAAAAAATCCACAGCTTTTTTTTAATTGTTTCAGCTTCAGAAGCAGAGAAATATTATTAAATATGCAAGATGTATATTTACTTTGACTCTTATGAATGGTTGGGATGTTTGCTAATCTTAGAATCCAAAATAACATTAATTAGTCATAATTAGCTAGTAAATTCAGGAGATAGACACAGTAACAGTTTGGGCTCCTACAGTACAATCTTCAATTAACATCTGCTTCTTAAGTTTTGGAAAGAGCAAAATAAAAGAATGGGTCTACCTCAATTAATTGTTCACATAACTAGAAATGCTGATGTAGATGGCTGCTATGGTTTCTCCAAATGTGATTACTAAGTTAAGACAACAGGATGACAAAGCAAATCCCCAAATATTGTCAAACTGTGTAAATCAAGTATTCAAATAACCATGAAAAGCATTACATATAAAAGGGATATATATAGATCTATTTCAAGCTATTTAGCTCTTATCAGCTAACCATACCCTTATTGGGAATACCTAATACCTAAGTCAAGAATATATATATGTATTTGTGTTACAACCCCTGGTATGCCCAAATATGTCTCCCTTTATTTATTTATCAGCACAAATACAACATATATATATATATATATACACACACGGTGATACACACACACACACACACACACACATATATGTTCTGACCCCCCCTCGCTCTGGTATACCAAATCACTCTGACACAAAGTCTCTTCCAGATGTTTATTGACATACAGGTTCCACACTCTAGGCAGCAATCCAGCTACAGCGACACCCCTTGGCAGCAATCCAGCTACCAAGCTCCAGATAATCACCTTAGCAGCACTCCTGCCTGCCAAGGTCCAGGGAACAGATTGGCAGCAATCCAGGTAAACCCTTTGGCAGCAATCCAGCCTGCCAAAGTGCGACACAGATCTGAGCTTCTCCAACTCCAATGATCAGTTGATTCCTGCAAAGGGTGTGTCCACAAGCAGTCCCTTTATAGTCTGGAGAGGAGTCTAATGATCAGCAGCTGAGAGCAATTACCTCCTGCTCAATTGCTCCTTACGCCAGAAGGTAGCACGCCGGTAACAAGCATCTAATAGCTCACTGCTGATGTCTGACTCACTGTCCTGTGACTCCCCCCCACTGCTCCAAGGCATGACATCAAGAGCCCCCTTCCTTTGGCTTTCACCACTGCTCCATGCCTCAGGCGCCCCCTGGTGGCCAACCAGCCTCGCTGCACCCTGCTCAGAGTCGGAACCCTGTCCAGGGTCCTCCACATCCTCCTGAGCTGACTCAGAGGGACCCTCGCTGTCGGAGTCTGGTGGCAATTCCAACGGCTCCTGCTGGGCCACAACATACACACACACACACACACACACACACACACATGTTTTCTGAGGTTTTTGTGGGTGTTTGTATGTACGTCTTTTGTTGTTCGGGTTTTCTCCCGCGTAGAATTGGAAGTATCTTCACGACGTTTCGATGAAGTCTCATTCATCATCTTCAGGCTGGTGCTTCCGGCTTGGTGCTTCCAGGAGCAATGTGAGATCTCAGCTGGTTCCTCTTTTTAACTGCCAGTGGGGGTTTGAGCTGATTGGGTGGGAGCTTGGCTGCATTCTGATCATATATTCTGATGTGCACAAATACAACACATTATATATATATATATATATATATATATATATATATATATATATATATATATATATATATATATATATATATATATATATATATATATATATATATATATATATATATATATATATATATATATATATATATATATATATATATATATATATATATATATATATATATATATATATATATATATATATATATATATATATCTTGACTTAAGTTATTTCAATTAATATCATGTTTGTATATGTGTTTGTGTATATACATACACAAGTGCATATGTACACAAGCCCAATTGACACAATAATACATCTGGCCAAATTCAATAGCTATTTGAAGGCTAGAGTGAATCATGCCATACCTATTGGCTTGAACAGTTGTTAAAATCAGGCTAGTTTCTGTGTGTGTGTGTGTGTGTGTGTGTGTGTGTGTGTATCGGAGGTTGGGGGATTAGATGGAGAAAAAGTTACAATTCTAATCAATACCACTAAGGTAGTAATTTGTTTCTTTATCCCGGCTTTATTTTATTGAATTATTATTTTGATACACCCAGCCTTCTGAATCCTAAATATTCAATATTTTCTGCTTGGATGAATTATCAGTGTTGTTTCTTCCTGCTTCGTTTTTTTTTAATCCAAGATTTCTTAATATTATGTATCAATTCCATTCAGTTCTTTTTAAAAGAAGCAAACAAACTTAATGTCAACCCTGAAGCTGACCTGACCAAGACCTTTTTGAGGCTTCAGTGTTGCCACACTGGAACCTGAGGGATAGGGAGGGGGAAATAGAGATAGTTGGGGTTTGTAGCCAAAACAAAATACTTTCTCCTGGAAATCAAAGACATTCCCACAGGTGGTCGGAGAGAGGAGAAGTGAAGTTACCAGGCAACCAGACAACACATTGATTGGACCATGTGACTGATTGTTTGGGGAAAGGAGAAAACTTTTACTTTTAATTATGTGAAAACCACGGGATCATTCAGAGTCAGTTTTCACTAGCCTGTGCCAATATGATATATCCAATAAAACTATTCTTTGAGGAATCTAATTGCCTCAGAGTTCTATTTGCTATGGGTGTATTACTTAGAACCCTGACACTTAAATACTATATAGCCATTTATAGTTTAAGATTCCAACAAAAAGACTTCTGTACTATATAACAGTTGTGAATTAAATTTCTTTGTTAGAATCTTATGAAGTTAAAGATAGATGGAATGATGTTAAGTTGATTTTTTTCCTATCTCAGTTATGAAGATATGAGCTTCAAGAATCATTAATTAATGATGGCTACTTAAAGACTTTGTAAATGTGAAAGTCCTCATACTATGAAGGAATAAGATGGCGCAGGAGTCGGAGTGAGAATTTTAATTGAAAATAAATCATTTATTCATATATTTGAATAGATTATCTGAGACTTGGCTTGAAGGCAAAAAATAAGATAATTTCTTCATTGTTTTCCTCTATTTTTAAAAAAACAAGTCTTTTCTCTTAATTCTTTCAGGTAAAGAGGCTTATCTTGATCTTGAACGATCACAATTTCTAAACACCCAGCTGTGGTTGCTGAATAACTACATGTGTTTATTTCTAATCAGCATTATATTACACATTTTCATGAAACTTATGTCCCCAGTCTGGCTATGATAACTAACCTCAATTTCAAAATATCAGAAAACAGCAAGTACTTTCTTGTCCTCAGTGGAAATAGAAAGTATCCTCTAATTTGTGTGTGTGTGTGTTTGAGTGTGTGTTTGACCAGATGAACTCAGGAAAGTAATCCTTATAAGAAAGTAAAAAATCTATAAAGATGGAAATTCAGTATGCTATAAGTTCTTCCTTACAGGATGTCTTCAGCTACAATCTTTCTGCTAAATAATAACAGATGAGGATACTAAAGGAAAATCAAGAGAAATATCAAATGCAGCTGTGTATAATTTACATAAAACCAAAAGCAATAACTACAAATTGTATCACATATTGTACATATTTATATATAAAAACCACGGGGCTCTATTTCAGAAATGGAAATTTCCCTGGTTTGATCTAATAAATCATCAAATTAGTCAAGAGAAGTTCATTTTAAAAAAATGTAAAAACGACTATATGAAATATTAGAAAAACACAATTACTTTCTACATTATCATTTATGTATGATTGATCTGGCCAGGTTTTTGACACAGGACTGTTGAGAAGATGAATAGTGTCTGTCTCATGAGTTAGGTACTTCATTATCCAGACTGGCAGAAATGACAGTCAAACTAAATTTTCCTTATACAAATAGTCATAGTAACATCATCTGTCTAACTTGGAGGAGGCAGAGAGAGACAATGATCGGTGAAATAACAGTAGAGCTTAAAAACTAGACAGATGCAGCCACCTTGTAGCAAGTTAATCCATCTCGTTCAATGTTCCCTCCAGCATGATCAGGCAATCTGGAGTGAACCAGATGTTTTGTACTTCAATTCTTGTTGTCTTTTGACCTGGTCATGTTGGCTGTTACTCTAACACATTTGGAAAGTATAAGAAAAATTCTCCCTGGTCAAATTTGTAGTACTTCCAAAGTTAGTTGTCTTTCTAAGTCCTGTAACATCATTTAAAAAAGCTTAAATCGTGTCTTTGAAAGCTGGAACTTTTTTCTGAACAATGGCAACAAAATGCTGCAACTTCGAACAATATTTGTTCTTTCCAGAACCGTCTGTCATTTGACTACTGATGAATGTAACAAGCTGAAAATATTCATGACAGGGTGATCAGTAACTAGCAAAGAAGAGCATGAAAGTTCTAAGAATCATTCATACTTATAGCTGTCATGCAGGTCTATTTTGTCTTCATAGTAGCTTGTCACCAAATCTCCCCAGTGTGCAATTCACAAACATTATTCTTTGGGTTTTCTTGCCATATCTTTGCTGAACTACTAATAAAATTACATTGCTGAACAACCTTCTTTCATACTTTCTGCTATGAAAAATGTTTTTTAAGTTAAAGTTCCATTTTAAAGGGATCACAAGTAGCTAAATTTAAAAGTCCCCCCCCCTTAATATGACAAAACAACATGTCTTTCCTACATATTAAGTTTTTAAATATAAATTCTTCCCTAAAACTGTCTGATATCCTGGAATTTGGAGAATTTGTTAAAACATATCTGTACTTTTATATTACTTTTATATAAGTGTCATCATAAACCATGAGGAGAAATTAATTTATGTTATTTTTAGGACAGGATTTTTCAATTTGTAGGTGGAAAGGAGAAGAATGAATTGTGTGGTTGGATTTTGCTTCTCTGTTCCTTCCAAAGTGACGATCCAGCATAGATGTTGCGAGTTTATAATATCATAATATTAATTTTCTTTAAACTGATTACAAAAAAAAGCAATCTAATGTCTAATACTTAGAATTAGGGCAGCAGTTACGTTTCTTCACTGACATCATCAGAAACAGAAATTCAATTTTACATGCAATAAGGATGTTTACTTAGAAGTCTGTTGCCCAATATTTGCTGAATTTTATTCTAAAATATACTTATAGCTTTACATAAGATAATTAGCAAGGCAACATATTGCTTATGGATAAATTCTAACTTATATTGGGTAAATGTAGGCTAATCATTTAGTTCTGCAATTGGAAGTAAAGTTCTGAAGGACCAAATGAAACTGAACAGGAGTTACTAGAATGAGGCATATAGCCACTTGGCAGTTTTGATTATATTTTCCAGAATGAGAGGGATTAAATAGTACTGGAGTGGAATTGAGTTGAGTGACTGATAGGTGTATCATCAGGCTATGAGATACTGTATCAAGGACTCTCAATTTACAGTGCTTCGGGTGAGTGAAGTATTGATTTCCTTGATAGCACACAATATTCAGTTCTGTCTAAAATGCAAACATACCATTTCTGTTTTTAATAAGCCACCATTTTAAAGGCACATTTAAAGAAATATTTGGAATGAATACTTTTCAGTCATCAAATATTGACAAGACTCTGTTACCTAGAACTTGAAAAAGAACAGTGTATTAAAATACACTACGTAACAGCAAAGCACAAAATTCACACTAAACAGTTGCACTCATTCCTCATACAAGCAACATTTACTTATTTATTTCTCACTTTTATTATTTTTACAAATAACTCAAGGTGGCAAACATATCCAACACACCTTTCTCTTCTTATTTTCCCTACAACCATTCAGTGAGGTGAGTTGGGCTAAGAGGGAGTGACTGGCCCAAGGCCACCCAGCTGGTTTTCATGTCCAAGGCAGGACTTGTCCTTATGGTCTCCTGCTTTCTAGCCTGGTATCTTTACGACTAGACCAAACTGGCTGTATTTTGCTTAAGAGCTTGCAAAGAAGACGATAAACATATATGAACATAAAAATATTTCATGAGAAACCAAGTGTCAGAAAACTTAAAGAGGTACAAGATTAGAGTTGATGGGTAGTGGAAAGATCAAAAGAATAAAATGATGAAGCTTGCCTTTGTTTCACTGACCACAACAGTCCTTGAGTGTGTACTTCATATCAGAACATTGACTGATTGATTGATTGTGTCAGTTGTTGTTGACTTCACTAGGATGATCAGCCTCCAAAGTACTCCTTCCAATGATGTATCCATTTCTATTGTAGTTGTGTCCATTCACCTTGCTACTGATATTCCTCTTCTCTCTCCTTCCATTTTTCCTGTATTGTGAACATTTCAAGGAGCTGAGCCTTCAATTTTTTTTGAAAAAAGGTACATTATAGAAAGAAGGAAATTATGATGTAACCTTAGACAGGTAAAGGTAAAGATTCCCCTCACACATATGTGCTAGTCATTCCCAACTCTAGGGGGCAGTGCTCATCTCCATTTCAAAGCCGAAGAGCCAGCGCTGTCTGAAGACATCTCCATGGTCATGTGGCCATGCTGACTCAACGCCGAAGGCGCATGGAACACTGTTACCTTCCCACCAAAATGGTCCCTATTTTTCTACTTGCATTTTTACATGCTTTCAAACTGCTAGAGGGGCAGAAGCTGGGACAAGTAATGGGATACAGCACTAGGGATTTGAACTGCCAACATTTCTGATCAACAAGCTCAGAGTCTTAGCCACTGAGCTACCACATCAGCCTAACCTTAGACAGAGAGAGGATAACATATAAATACACTGTAATATCTGTTAAGATTAAAAGTAACTTTTTCTCTTTTTTTTCTATTTCTCTCTCTGTTTACTTTTTCACTTACTTATTTTTCTTACTTTGAACTTCAGATTTGTACTCTTATTATTATGTTTAATACCTCTAATTAAAGTTATAATAAATAAATAAAGTGTACCCAAATTTGAGAGCTTTTTCAAATTAATACCACAAAACAGCTGAGGCAGCAATGGTTGTTAAAATAGATTTTTTTTTCACTGTTTGAGCAGAAGACATTAGATGCTCATTATTAATTTTTTCTTTATTTTAAAAGTTCAAAGTAAAATATCTCGTGAGGCAAAGTATCCACAGGGAGAAAGCATTTTCAGAAAAGAGATGGAACTGTTCAACTGATGGAAGAGAATAATAGAATCAGATATTTTAAAAGGAAGGAAAAAAAATTGGAAACTGTAAAAAAATTCTCCCAGCCCCTTCCCACTCCAAATTCTCATTGAAAAGGATATTGATGAGCCACCAAGAGGAATGATGAGAATGACAGTATATATAAAGGAAGAAAAGGGAACATCTTAGACATGCAATATAGTTTATTATGTACCTATTATGAACTCTTAACATTATGCCTAAATATTATGGCCGTAAGTCTATTCTGTTCCAAAGTTCCCTCTTTGCCTTTCCTGTTCAATCTATCAGCAAGATATTAATAGACAATTCAGACTAGCTTTAGTGTGCAATAGGAACACCTTTCTGCTATAAAATGGTCTCTGAAGGGCCACTCATTTTCAAAGTAATTGGACAGCCATCAGATGATAATTTACAACCGGTGGATGGTCAAGGTTATTTTCAAACTATTTTGTCAAAGGAAATCTGATTTACAATGGTGGATTTTGGTCCATAATTTAGTATGGTTATGCAAATCAGCATAGTTTATTTGATTTGTGATTGGAAGTAGACATGATTAGATTAAATAGTGGAAATCCAAGAATAAGACAGGGCATAATTTGAGAGTAAACCAATTTAATTTAAGCCATTTCAAAGTTCAATTGAAAAAGATTTGTCCATTCCCTACAAAAGGAACTGGATCTACTCCAGTTTTTGGAAGACTGTGAAATTAATCCCTCTTGGGAAGGATCTCCTTAACAAAGAGCAATTTTCAGCTTTTCTGAATCAAATTGAAAACAGATCATATATAATTATTTTTGGGAAAAAATGAATTGTTGACTTTCTGCAACCTCAGAATTTGCTCTGACTTCACCTATGGCTAATTCATGAAGAAAAATTAATCAATTAATGTCATTTATAATCATAAGTGCAATAATGCCTTTCAGATTTTGACCTCAACTTTGACCACGGTGTTCGTCTTATATTTTGCTGAGACTACATTTGTCATAATTCCAGTGAGTAAATTCCCTTCTTTACTACTTCTACTCATGTCAGAAAATCAAGCAGAATTATTTTATTTTGATGAGCTGATCTTTTATCACAGGGGTCCAGAGGTGGCATCAGCAGGTTCTGTCCAGTTCTGGAGAACCGATAACAGAGATTTTGAGTAGTTCGGAGAACTGATAAATACCACCCCTGACTGGCCCCATCCCCATCTATTCTCTGCCTCCCAAGTCCCAGCTAATCAGGAGGAAATGGAGATTTTGCAGTAACGTTCTTCTGGAGTTGGGAGGGGATAGAGATTTTACAGTATCCTTCCCCTGCCACACTCACAAAGCCACACCATGCCCACCAAGACATGCCCACAGAACCGGTAGTAAAAAAACCCTGAATCCCACCACTGCAGGAGGGAGCAACCTCAGTTTGTATATCGGTACTAGTCTGTGGCCCATTGGAAACTGGGCTGTGCAAACGACAGGTAAACGCACAAAGCTCCATTTGTGCATACGCTAGATTAGGTTACATGAGCACAATCATCCCCCCCCCCCCATGCCATCACCATCACTACTGCCAGTCCTTGGAGCCAAAAAGGTTGGAGACTGATGTTTTATGACACCTGGTTTCCATTAAGAGACATTTTCATAACTTTTTGGACACTTCCTTACAATCAACATCTTCCTGCTTAGTCTGTCATCTGATGAAGTAGTAAAACAAAACAAAATAAACTCCACTTTTTTTTTTTTTACAATTTTTCCTTTCGCTTATGGTAGAAAGGGAAAATTGAAGAACTTTTGTCAATTTCACTTTACTAGAGTGAAGTTTGACCTGGGGGGGGGGGAGGTTCATGGAAGGCAACAACCAATGACTTGAGTGGAGAGGGGCATTTGTGTCACAATGGATAGTAGCCTTCCGAGATAAAGGTATTTGCCTGCAATGAAACAAAGTGCAACAAGAAACCAGATGTTGCTGTTTATACCAGTTCAAGTAGGAAAACACTACTATTAATGCGAATACAGGCTGAGATTGTCTTCACAATGGCTTGCAGATGACATTATATATTCCTGCCATTGAAAAATAGTCCACCTAAATCTTTTGGACTCTGAAAGGTGGTAGTCTGGCTAAATTTATGATGGCTGCATTCTTTTATGTCAGAGGTGGGGAATAGTGGCTGCTTTATGACTTGTGGATTTCTGGGAGTTGAAGTCCACAAGTCATAAAAAGGCCATCATTCCCCACCCCTGTTTTATGTACTCATAGGTCTATATTTCTGGAATCTCCCTACAGCAGGGGTATCAAACGGGCGGTCCAGAGTTGTCCCGCAGGGCTGCCCTGAGGAAGGCGAATGATCGGACCATGCTGCCCCAGCCCTGGCCTACCCTGCCCCGGCCCACCCAGTTAGCTGTGACAACCAGGCCACACCCACCCAGTCCCCCAAGAGCAAATAAAATCCTGATATGGCTTGTGATGGGGTCAGGTTTGACACCCCTGCCATATAGCATTATTGAGAATGAGGGGACACAGCCCCTAAATATTTCTATTTAGGACTGCAGGGTTTTGTTTGTTTGTTTGTTTGTTTTGGCATTTTGGGGACTTTTGCAGAAAGAATACAAATTTGCCCTGGCAAGTGATTATGGGAAACAGAGAAGTTATGTTATGTAGACCAATTCTTAGCACAACCAAGTAAGCTTTCTGGCACATATTGAAATCACTTTTCTCTCTTTTTCTCTGGAGAGATCATCACTACCATATTTAGGAGATTTGCACTTCTCTACAGCTGCCTGCTGTATAATGTAATGAATCTTTTCCCCTTGGTTTGTTAAATAATATTTGTGGGATGCACAGGAAAATTTGCTGACAGTATAATAGTCTTTTCTATACAGCCTTTTAGCAACACTGCACTCTTCCAAATGTCACTGTAGACAGTTGTCTACTGTGAAAATACAAATGATTTTCTTCTCTTATAATTGTTCAGAGAGCACCACAATGAAATATAACCATGGATTTAAACATGTTTCTATGGTCACAAAATTACCCTTAGTTGAGCCAAGTTGGATTTAACCAGAGCTGTTACCACAATACTGTAAACATGGAATTACTATAACAAATGGTGGGAATAAGAGTTGAATTAAAGCTTTGGATTATACAATTATATAATAGCAGAGTTGGAAGGGATTTTGGAGGTCTTCTAGTCCAACCCTCTGCCTAGGCAGGAAACCTTATACCGTTTCATACAAATGGCTATCCAACATCTTCTTAAAGACTTCCAGTGTTGGGGCATTCACAACTTCTGGAGGCAAGCTGTTCCACTGATTAATTGTTCTAACTGTCAGGAAATTTCTCCTCAGTTCTAAGTTGCTTCTCTCCTTGATTAGTTTCTACCCATTGCTTCTTGATGGACTTATTTTAGGAGCACAGCAGACTTTTCCCATGAACCTTTATTTGAACTGAATGCTAGCAGTTAATACTTTGTGATTTAAATTCTTCCCTATTTTGTTCATTTAAGAGTATATTTTTCTCATCCATCAAAATTCACTCCTTTTGCTTCATGCTTTGTGTATATGTATGATCTTTTCAGTATGTTGCTATTAGGCCTTCTGACCAGGTTGGTATAAAAAAATATGGCTGAAGGGTTAGCCCTATGCTTGGGAACAGAACTAGAGAAAGTCAACAGATGGAAACAGAGGTCTTTGTTCATGAGTTGGATTGAGGAACCTAATAAAGGTAGACTGATTTCAGTTCTCTTCCAAGTCTAGAGGCTAGCAAAGCAGATGTCCTATGCTGAAGATAGTGGCTTGAAAAATATACAAAAAAACATTGGTTCAGTTATTTTTTTAATCAGCAGAACAAAGACAACAATTTCCTTTTGTCTTTTCTTGATTGCACTGATGAATTCAATGCTTATGCTCTTTGGTAATATTTCCCCAAAAATAAGACAGGGTCTTATTTCCTTTTGATCCCCAAATTAAGCACTTGGCCTTATATTTGGGGATGTCTTATTATTTTTGAGGTGCAGGAGGCAGTGAGCATGGTCACCTCATGGATGCTGCAATATTTTCAGGGAGGGCTTATTTTCATTTCCTCAGTGGAAATAGAAAGCATAGAAAGGTTGCTGTTCTCCTCTAATCTTGCTTTTTATTTATTTTATTTTATTGATTGTTTTATTTTATTTTATTGATTGTTTTAAGTGTTTCAATAGTTGCAGCCATATACATTTAATGGATGGATGGATGGAGGGATGGAGGGAGGGAGGGAGGGAGGGATGGGAGAGAGAGAGAGAGAGAGAGAGAGAGAGAGAGATTAAAAACATCTCAAGTAGTTGAACCATCTCTATGTTTTAAACCTTATGAAAGAGAATAGTTTTTGGTGAACCAGTAATCTCAATTTACCTTTTCAGAGAGGATATTTGAAGCAAGATTATGTCTGAAGATCTCAGGTTCTTCTAAGCCTAATTTGAAGTGGGGAAAACTAAAGCCTTTCACCTTCCCTCAGCACCTAGAACCAAAATATCCCCATATAGATTAGGGTGGAAATTTTAAAAAAAGTTTAATTGCCTTCCTGTGATCTGGCAAGGTAGAGAGTCTTTTCACTGATAATAGGGAAACTTAACAGTCGCCTGGACTATATAATAGCTCTCCATCAGACAAGGGGCTTCTGTAGTGAGGATTGACAGCTTACCCATTTTCCATAGCAATGGATTCTGTCCAATTTTAGAAATGAAGGGCAATGCTAAAGTGTCTCTCTCAATGTTTTGTAGTCAAAAGTGACAGCAAATCTCACTTTGTTAAAGATCTAGCAAATGCCACCTAGCCACCACCTGAGCAGACAATGAATTTCTATGAGCAGGATGAATGGGAGGGAAAAGTCATCATGGTAATGCTGAGTTTCAGGAACAGCCTTGAGGAAAAATATTCCCAGTCAGATCCTCTCCTAAGCTCCACCCCCAAGAAATCATCACACTCTGTTAATTGGCTCTCAATATAGATTCTGGCTGCATTGCAGCTAGAGGGTAACAGATTCCCCATTCTGCTATAAGTGAAATCAGACCGCTATCTCCTGTCACCAGTATTCTCATGAGGCATTGTCAAAAGAATGTTGCTGTTTTAGCAACATTTTGAAAAATGAATAATTGATTACGAAGTTCTCTCAATCCCTTGTTCCATGCTAAACAAGGAGGGGGGAGGGGAAACATACCACAAGCATGTCTGACATTCATTGATGCTGAACTGATGCCACAGCTTTGTCATTCATACACACAAACACACATATATACAAATAAAGATGCCCCCACACAGTATTCGGTTTTTATCAATTTTTCATACATACCAGATTATGTGTATTTGCCTTCCATTTTTGTTCTTTAATTAAAACAACAATGATCATGGTCAAATAATCATTCATTCTAGTGCTGTTATTTCAAAAACCTTTGAAATCCAAAGGGTTTGTCTGTGTGCATTTGTGAGTGATGGTAAAAGAAAAATCTTTAAATATTAAACAGACCAGGAATGGATTATATCAGACCCAGTTTCATAACCATAATGCACTATGCTTAGAGCTCAATAGCTTTTCCCCCATTGCGCATTTAAGTACCAGCTATCCAAAGGGTGCCTTGCATTTTAAAATAGACTCCGTTTCATTACACTAGTTGTTTTTCCCCTTGTGAAAAAAAAACCCCAAAACAAAACCATCACTCAGATATATATCTCTATTTTAATTTCCCAGATAGCAAAACCCCTGTGGGATAATCTCCTAGCAATCCATATGTGAAGGCAGGTTTTCAGTTCAGCAAATCCTCAAGTTATTTGATTTGATCTCAGAACAATTTAATTGAAACAACGGAAAGCCACAAAGTATAGTTTTTACATGCATCTCTTTAAGGTTAATGAATGATAGTTTTAAAATAATGAAAACAACCTTATGGCCAATAGGTGAACTCATATTCGTATTCAATAAATCCAGGATTTTCAATCCTCAAACAGCATATTAAATATAATCTTGGGAACTGGTTCACATTGCATTGTGAACATTGAATTGATTGCATCAAGGCTGTTTTATAGGCAGCACATAAGCAAAATCCTTGGTACATTCAGAACAGCATGGTTAAAAATGTTTTCCAAGAACTTGCTGGAAGTGCAGAATAGAAATTTCTATTATTAAATAAACAGTAAAAATCAAATCATTAGCAGACCAGAAGAGATAATGTTGGTTGGTTTGGGACTGTGATATTGAAGTAGGCTCGATTTGAATGAATAGTTCTTTCTATTTTACCTTATTTATTTATGCAATAGTTTATTCTCTACTTTTCCCCAAAAGCTCAAGGCAATATTCATCCACTTTATATTCACTGTGTTGTCCCATGAGGGGAACGTAGGAGAGAGAATGAGAGAGAGAGAGCAGGGGAAAGGGAGGGAGAGAGGGAGACTGGCCCCAAACCCAATTCACTTCCATGCCTAAAGATAGAATTGAACCTGAATTCCCCAAGTCCTAATGTAATACCTGGATTTAACATCACACTACCTCTTCCTCTGTAATGAATTCAATGAAACTGAATTCCAAAAAATAAAAGCAAATTCTGTGTGTTTCTTTATTGCCGATGCCCAGTAGAGACTGAGCAGCCCAAGCTGAAATAATGGCTATTGTCTTGCTTCCTACCACAGGCTCATTTGCCTCCCACAACAAGTCCTGCTTCCCATGGCAAGATCAGTGTGAAAAGGCATTCTGTATCCTTACTGGAACTCCTTGCAAAACTTACTGAAAATATGTCTGCATCACAATCCATTGAGTTGATTTGCTGTAGTTGAGTTAACTGGCCAGATTCAAGGAGAGTCTCAGCTCTAAGAGTATTGCTGTTGTGGCCTGCCAGCTGTCAGAGGAGCTGGTGGCAGATTCAGACAATGAGGAGGTTGGGGAGGAACTTGGGCCAACTCTGGAGTCTGGAGAAGGCTCTGATGGATGCTCTGTGTCAGACACAAAAATAGAACCAGGGCCATCCGACATTTCCCAGCTACTGGAGAGGCAGATGCCTTTGGAGGCTGAGATAAGTGGGGAAGAACAGCTGGGGACTGTTCCAGATGTGCATATGCACATAATTATTAGGAGAGGAGAATGACTGAGGACAAGGAGTCAGTGGGAAGCAAGGCACATGTGAACACTGAATGGTCCTTCCCTGGCTGTGGAATAAATAGAAGGAAATGGGAGTGGTGGTTGTAGGAGACAACAGTTTGGATTTCTGAAGATTTGACTCATCATGTTTCATGCCTCAGAGACTGCTTGCCAGAACTTAATTTGCAGCTTTGGGTCTGGGAGCTCATGGCCTGGCAATTATCGCAAGGAATTGATAAGGTCTGTTACTGCAGTTAACTCTTTGAAGGACTACTGCCTGGACTTTTTGATGTGTGAATGCCATTAATTCACAGGAGATAAATAAAGAGGGGTTTTTCATGACAAGGAGTCTGTTTCTTGTGTCTGCTCAGGCTGGGTCAGAACAATTGCTGCATCATTTCTACTTCTATTCCTTCTGCCAATACCTTTATGTCCATTAATTGCACCAATCTTAAAACTAATTTGTTTAAGAATAATAAACTTGTGCAGGTTCAGGATACACAAACCTAAACCTTTGCCATGTTATATTAAATAATATGGACAACCAACTGAATACTGTCTGGTCTCACGGCTATACATGATATAGCCAAAAAGATGAAGAAACGGGAGTTTAAAAAATAACTGATTAAAAATTCCTCTATTTTGCCATTTACTAAGTTTATCTCGCTTTCAAATTATAAATGCTTTTCACTCATTGAATACTTGTACTGTAAGTGTTTAAAAATATTTGTGAACTACGGAGGCATTCCCTTGAGCCCTTCCGATCAGGCATTATTTATTGAAGATAAGTGTGTCTCACTTCTTTAGTATACCACTCCATAAGGCAGCCAACAACCTAGCATCTCAATTTAATAAATAAATCAACCAGCCAAAGTAAAGCAAAGCAATTATCCAAAATAAAGCACTCTCCAGCTTCATTGATCCACTAAGAACCTCATGTTTCAGACTCTCTTATTGAAACCAATTGGATTCAAGAAGATGCAGCATCTTTCTCATTTGTAATGTTCTGCCAGGTAAATATTGCTTTTACAACATATGGGGAAAGAGCAATATCTTCACAAAGCTCTGTAGGGATTTTGAGCCATGAGAGATGTATTGAAAAACAAATACCATCTGACTTATGAAGGACTTTAGAACTCATTGGAAGACAAAGCAACTTCTCATAACCGAGGTCCAAAGTTCAATCTCTGGCATTCCCAGATAGAAGGATGGTCATTTCAGCTTACAATATTTGCAGGTCACAGCAGACAATGTGGGGCTAAAATGGCTTAAAGGTTTCTAAATATATATTTCTTTTTTAAGTTTCCACTTTATTAACTTATCAAAGGAAAATTAACCAAGCCCAAATATTGCTTCTAAATTCTACCTTTGCTAGATTTTTGGAAACAATTTTTTTTCCAGGTTGGCTTAAAATAATGGCTGTTGTCCACATAACCAAGTTCATCAACAATAACTTACATCTGGATATAATTCAGAGACATCCGTTAAACAAAAACTTTATTATTGTTACTTTTCAAATAAAAGATATTAAGCAATATTCAAGAATATTCAATATTTGGATAAAAATCTAAGGTTTAAATTCATGCTGAAATGTTATGGCAATTGACCACAGCCAATTTTGGGGGGGGGGAGGGGGAAAGCAGGTCCCTCATAATCTGTATTGCACAGATGAGTATTGCACAGACAAAGTCCTCATATGCATATCAGCATATGCAGAATGTCTGCTAGTCAGATACAGACAACAATCCAACTTTCAGGTACTTATGTTTATGTGGATAAACAACAATGTTCAACACCTTTTGTCTGATATCTATGTGTGACTCCCCCTCCCCAAGCCATCTCCTCCTCCTCCTCCTCCTCCTCCTCCTCCCCCTCCTCCTCCTCCTCCTCCTCCTCCTCCTCCTCCTCCTCCTCCTCCTCCTCCTCCTCCACTAAACTGGGTTCATCCATTTATTTTATACAATATATTATTTCTTCATGTTGTAAGATTCCAAGCATGAACTCTGCTATCTTTCTGCCCATCCATCCATCCATCCATCCATCCATCCATCTATCATATTTTTACAGCCAGCCATCTCATATATATGACTTTGGGCGGTAGCAAGTAAAACAGAATGAAAACAGATTAGAAATACATCCACTTAGTGCAAACAAAAGTAAAACAAAATAGCTCCAACAGCACTCATACTATACCACAATCAGCATAATCAAGAAAGAGGCTTATCCACACTACCAGGGCCCCACACCTAATGGCAGAATTCTGGTTTTTAATTCCTGGCAAGTCAAAGCAAAACTGATCTGGTGGTGGTGTTTTTTAGAATGGGTACCATGACAGAAAAGGTCTCTTCTTGGATCCCACCAGATGGCACTCTCCTCTTGGACCAAGACCATGTGTCTTCCACAGATCTAGAAGCCCAGAAAATTTCTACATTATGTGAATGATATTCTAGAACAGTGGTTCCCAAACTTTTTCAGTCCACCGCCCCCTTGGTTCTACAAACTGATCCTCAGTGCCCCTCACCCAGTGGTGGAATTCAATTTTTTTACTACCAGTTCTGTGGGCATGGTTTGGTGGGTGTGTCTGGGGGGGTCATGTGACTGGACAGTTTGCACGACCGAAATTTAGTAAATTTAAAATTTAGTAACTACTTCACTGTTCAGTAAATTCTTAATGTGATGGATGGGCTTGATGAAGTGATACCAGTTTCCCAATATCTGGTTTTAAGCCACTTAACAGAAGTCTTAAATCACCACATTCAGTAATCTGGAGTTGATTTCTTTGCTTGGAGAGAAGTTGGATGACCACACTGAAGCCATGTTCCACCAAATATGATGTTGGAAATGCAACAAGAAGCTTCTTATCCACTGCCATAGTGCAGGATAGCGATCAGAAATTTCTTTCAGTAACCAAAACTCTTGGTACAATTTCTTACACTTTGGCTTCAGCTCAATGTCATTTTGCAGCTTTATGAGTTGTTCCTCCACTACACCATCTTCCTCAGTATCTGAAAATGGATTTATCACCCAATCTGGAATTTCCATCAAAAGAAGATCCTGATAAAGCTAGAATAGAAGCAAAGGAAGACTCATCAGGAAGAGATCTGCTGGGCTGTGAGGGAGCCAGGGAGCCAGGGAGCAGCAGCAGGCGAGGTACGAAAAGAAGTGAGTGGGAGGGGCGAGAGGTAAGGGCAGAGCCAGTCAGTGGTGCATTTTACCGGTTCTCCGAACTGCCCATAATTTTTCCTACCGTTCAGGAGAACCAGTCAGAACTGGCTGAATTTCATCCCTGCCATAAGTGCTCAGCTGACTGGCGGCCAACAGAGCCCCAGGCAGAATTGCGCCCTGCGAGGGGGCCACCTCCAGCACTCCTCTGCCACCTCCCTTGCCTCTTAGCACCCCCCTGCCGCCCCATGCCTCTTAGCACCCCCAGCTGCCCCCTTGCCTCTTAGTGCCTCCCTAAGTCATCCCACCACCCCCTAAAGGCCAGTACCACCCACTTTGGGAACCACTGTTCAAAATCCTTCACTACTTGCTCAGTAGCCAAATGTTGTGTTGCCACAAGGAAAATACAGTAAGGCATAGTTACAGGAATAATCAGTGCTAACTTTTGCAGTATTTCAGATTCAATATGCAGATTCTACAACTGTATTATTTTGTTTTAAGTGACATATATTTTTCATACATTGTAGTATTTTAGATGTGTACTTGCAGAGTTTATTAGAATAGGTTTTTTCAATAATTTATGTTACACTTTTTATTATAGAGACTTCTTGCTATGTTGTTATTTTACCTCATCTATTTTTTTTAACTTTCATTGTATATTTTATAAATTTAGCTGGTAACCTGCTGAATAAATGTTACTTACTACTAATCTACTTTTAAACTTTATTTGATGGGGCGGATTATCTTAACTTTAGGGTAATCTTCTTTCCATATGTAAAAATGTGTTTATTTCAGTTCCTTCTAGTTATGTAAAACTGAGAGTTTATCAAAGCTATTGAGTTTTTCCAAACTATAACAAATTAGATGCCCATGGGATGATCACATGCATTTATTACCATAGAAGAACAACAGATTCATTTGTGCTGATAGCAAGTGTGATTCACCATGCTGAGAAAAAAACCCCACAAATATTTTCTATATCTAAACAGAATAGGTAATAAAAATAAATGGCATTCAGAAAAACAACTGCCTTTTCTCCCATATAGATCCTGATTCTTTCCATCTAAAATCATAATCCTCTGTATGGAATGGTTGCTGCAGACAGGATTAGAAAAATTCAAATCTGAAAATGATCATTTCAGAAGCAAATGATCTACTGCATATAATACAAATGATACCCCTGGAATATTGATACAACCTCTTGGTATATACGACAGTTTAGCTTTCAAAGTTTGGGATTTTTTTCCCCTGACAATAGTAACACTACTTCTGGTTGAGACATGCATTCAGGAATCAGTTCTGCAGCCCCCCTGTCAACTGCCCATCTAGCCTCTGATTTCCAGTGAAGGAGAATTCATACTTCTTTGGGCAGTATTTATTACAGAAAAAACTCTTATCATCATTTTTCTTGAGGTCCAATTGAAATCTATTTCCTTATCATTAAAGCCTTTGGCTTGTGGTTCTATCTTCTAAAACAGGGGTGTTAACCTCGCGTCGTCACACTGTTGTCACATAACGCATTTCAACTTTCCTCCCTTCGCTAAAATGGGGTGAGTGTGGCCAGCATGCGACACATCTGTCACAAAAAATCCCTGATACATCACGTGAAACTGCTGTGACGATGTGAGTTTGACACCCCTGTCCTAAACCAACAGTCCTACTCCATCTGCTACATCAGGGGTGTCAAACTCACATCGACACAGCAGTTTCACATGATGTATCAGGAATTTTTTCCCCTTTGCTAAACCGGGAATGGGCAGTATGTGACACATTCAACCCGTGGGCTGGGAGTTTGACAGTCCTGTGATACATTATATCCCTAAAATGTCTACATGAAGAGAGGTGGCACAGAGAAGAACTGATGATGAGAGAGGCAGGAATATGGCCCAGAGTGGATGGGAAATATCATTGCAGTGTACACAGAGGGGTAGAAATGCAAAACTCTATGGAAGTGTTACAGACAACATTCAAGCCATAGTGCCCCACTTTAGATTAGACATGATTTGGAGGCTATATCTTTATATCCCTAACTTAGGTATTACATTGGATCCTGGTTTTATTTCTAAAACCTTTATCCAACAACAAAAACATTTTAAAAACTGCAACTCTACTTCTTGAACAATTGCATCGATTTTACAGATATGTTTTTATGTGCCCTACATTTAGATTTTTGATATTCTATGTTTCTATCCCTGGTATGGCTTCAGACTGACAAAGGACACATGGATTCCACAAAGATCAATGGGAAAGTTAGACTTTGTTTAGTTTCTAGTATGTGGATATCAATTATCTAAAGTATTTTTTGGTGGAA
This sequence comes from Natrix helvetica, assembly GCF_964273705.1. Classification (NCBI taxonomy): domain Eukaryota; kingdom Metazoa; phylum Chordata; class Lepidosauria; order Squamata; family Natricidae; genus Natrix; species Natrix helvetica. Next base: position 80,365,762 of record NC_138549.1, on the reverse strand, counting down.
ACCTAAATAAATAAATACCCACCACCATGTATTACACATCTTTTCAATATTTCTTTCTAGTCTCGGGTTAGCTACTTTTGTAAGACAAGTATATAAATGAATAATCAATAATAATACAATAGTAGAGTTGGAAGGGACCTTGGAGGTCTTCTAGTCCAATCCCCTGCCTAGGCAGGAAACCCTCTACCGTTTCAGACAAATAGCTATGCAACATCTTCTTAAAGACTTCCAGTGTTGGGGCATTCACAACTTCTGGAGGCAAGCTGTTCCACTGATTAATTGTTCTAACTGTCAGGAAATATCTCCTCAGTTCTAAGTTGCTTCTCTCCTTGATTAGTTTCCACCCATTGCTTCTTGTTCTACCCTCAGGTGCCTTGGAGAATAGTTTGACTCCCTCTTCTTTGTGGCAACCCCTGAGATATTGGAACACTGCTATCATGTCTCCCCTAGTCCTTCTTTCTCTTAAGCTAAACATACCCAGTTCCTGCAACCGTTCTTCATATGTTTTAGTCTCCAGTCCCCTAATCATCTAATCATCAGATGGAAGAAAGCAATGATTTGGAAAACCAACACAGAGTTTTGAAAATGAATGAGATGGAAAGCCAAGGAGCGGCGGACATGGATATGGGGGATAAAGGAAGGGGAGAAAACTAGTAAAACCATTTTTTGTTTGTTTGTTTTAGTTTGGAGTGTGTAATTAAGTTAAAAGGTCTGGCAAGATTTCATTGGGCCTCTTCTTTTTAATCCTTTGTTTTTGAATACTAACATTTCATTAAAAAAAAACACATTCAATTAAGAGTATAATAGTGTGCTTGACTGCATGAATAAACTACACTTGATGTAACAACCGGGTCCTGTCTACAGACCAAAAATTTAAAAGGCCCACAGCTAATATTTTTTTGCAGCTAGCATTTACAAAAGTGAGTTGCAATTTACATATACAACAATTATCAGCCAGTAAGATGTCTATTTTTCTTTCATTGTATTTTATTTCCGGAAGGGAAACACAGTGAAAAACAATGCTGTTCATTTATGGACCGTCAGGCATCTTCACAGCTGTTTAAATTACTGAGCCATTTGGAAATAACAGACACTATGGAATACATATAAGTAACTCTTAGGCTATAAATGATGTGACCTTTTTTCTGGGTCTAATAATGATTCCTCTTGAGATTCATTTCAGCTTTCTGCCTCAGGGAATCTGACACCAGTCACCTGCCAAAGCAACAAACTCTTCCTGACGTATTTTAGCTTTCTATGAAGGTTTAGATTCCTGCAAAGGCCTCTGGTTATAACAATTCTGAAGGTGTCATGTGAATAGAGGCTGGTATGAAGGGTTCAGTAAGATTTGAACTCTCGCTAATTACTAGTGTAGGGCTACTTTAAAAGTCCCACTTTTTTTGACAAGGCACACATCCCTTCATTTGCCCTTAAATGCCTTTGGTCCATTTCATGAGGAAAAAGTATAGAGTTAAATTATACAACAAAGAAGCATATAAAAAAAGATCATGCATTTTAAATCAGGGTTAATGCTGTGCAGTTCTTGGTGTTCTCTGAGTTTGGTTGTTTTCTTGCAGATGTTTCATTACCCAAGTAGATAACATCTTCAATGCTAGAAAGGAAAGGATTTGCTTCTGTTTATATATAGTGGCTTGTTAGTGGGAATGTGGTTTTCTTCTTGACAGTTCCTTGATTATAGGGTTGGTTACCATTTGATTATCAGCCTGGTATTAATCCCTGCATATCTGAGTGTTGATTCCTGTAAAGGGAGTTTCTTTGCTCTTTTTGTTCCCTTTTGGCTTTTTAATTGACTCTTTTGAATCATATGTAAATTGTGTTTATCTTGATGTGCCTGTTGATGGCTGATTTGTCTGAGTGCTAGGCTTCCCGAAAACAATGATCAATGAACACCAAGGTCTCCATGATTCAACCTGAGCTACAAATACTCTCTTTTTTTGAAGACAAAATTTTCAGGGGCTTTTGTGTTAGAACGGCATAAAGAAACTGTGATCCTGAAGAACGTTGAATTTTAATTCTCATCAGCCCTAGTCAGCACGGCCAATAAGATCAGATATCCCCAACCTTAGGTGCCTTTGATTGCTTCAGGATTTAAGCACATTTAATAATTTTAAGGTGTATTCATCACCTTCAAATGTAGCAGTGTAGTGCTTATTGGCTGATGCTAAGCCAATTTTGATTGATATTATGTGATGAAATATGGTTTAAATATGAATCCTGAAACACATCATTCCCACAAAAATGAATATCATGAATTGTCCAACATGTTATCTTTTAAAATGCTTGTGATTTTGTATGTTATTATTACAGTTTTTATAGTAAGTTTTTTTTTTGCTTCAATTAGTTCTTCCTAGCCTCTCAAGATTTACAAATCAGATTCATACAAAAGGAACTATAAACTCCCTCAACATGTTTTAGATTATTTGTCATTATTATCCCTTTTTGATGCATAAGAACTATAAATATTCTGCACAGAAATAATACACTTGGTATTCTTCAGTTCGCAGAGCCTATACAATACTGGATATATGCTAGAATGTATAATTCATTGTTAGCTAATCTTGTAGATAGGGAAGTTATCAACCTTACATATATACGGTAGATTATATTTTATGATGCGCAGCTGCTTTTTTTTTAATACTATGTATTTTATCTGTTTTTATCCATTTAATTGCAACCCATCCAGAGTCATTTATGTGAGATAGGCAACTATAGAAATGAAATAAATAAATGACTCAATAATTGTAAGATTAAAAAGAAGATCCTCCTGCCTGAAGAAGTAACGACTTAACAAACTACTTTTACTGTTACAAGGGGACATTAAATTGAAGTGCCAACAGGAATTAAGCAGCTTTTTCCAAATCAATTTAACTTCTCATGTCTCTTTATCTACAATATGGGACTCTAGCAAAGCATTTATGAGAGGATTATTTCTCTCTCTCTGACATCAAACAGAAAGAAAGCTATGCAAAAGAATGTTATAGGATGTACTAGTGAATGAGCTTAAGCAATTAGAATTAAGACATAAGCACAAGCCATTTTGAACTTGGAACAAAAGTTTAAAGTAATTTGTAACCAACTAGATTTAAGGGAAGTAAAAGAGACCTACCAGTATAGGAAGTTGAAATTTGTCAGAGAAATACTTTTGAAAAAGGTCAAAAATCAGACAAATTGTTTGGTTATTAACTGCAAATGTAATCAGAAAAAAGAATTATCATCTATGTTTGGGATCAAGTGAGACATGTGTCCAAAGTGAAGAATTTAATGGAGCAATTTATTAAAGATTAAAGCACTAATCAACTTTATGTAGCACATGTCCATCTCACCTGGAAGAGATAGATGAATATTTGAATGCAACCTAGTTATAAAATTTACAATTGAAGGAAATGAATATTTTTTAACATTTATGTGGAATATTTTAAAATAATGTAAGACCCTCAAGTTCATACTTTATGGTTATTTATCACAAAAACATACCATAATGCAGGGGACCTTGTCTCTTTCCTTATTCTATTTCATCGGTGTCAAATTTGCGTCATCACGTTGTCATCATGTAATGTTGCATTATGTTTTTTTTTCCTTTCACGGCCTATGCATGATACATGGGCTCCCAGTTTGACACCCCTGTTCTATTTGGAGTAGGAGCCATTGGTAAAGAAAATACCAAGACAATAAAATTACTGAAATTAGATGAACACAGACTAAAAATATGTACAATTGGTGTTGGATTTACAGTTACTCAGGCTAGGAATTGATAATAATAATTGATAATAGCATTATTATAATAAATATATAATAGATAATAGCACTATGGTCCAACTTCAAGATGTCAGATCAATAAGAATAAAATTGAAAAGCTGGCATGCAATTTAACTGGGGCGAAAAACAATGTTCGTGTAATTGCAAATTTTGTCACTTGTATAATTGCAAACTGTATAATTGCAAATAATTGAAATGACTTTACTGTAGTCATTAACCAGCACCACGAAATAATGATAATAACAGGTTTTAATATCATGAGTAAAAATATTAAATAACTAGGAGTTTATTTGACAAAACCAATGAAGACGTGTTTAAAATAATGATTCACATATATGAAGCAAATATATCAGCAAAATTTTTAAGACAGAGGAAATTTAAGCTCTCTTGGTAAAGAAGAATTACAGACATTACAATGAAACTTCTACTTAGGCTTACCTTTTTGCTTCAGATAATTCCAATAAAATTGAAAACAGAATCCCAGACCACACAAAAATATTTGGATTGCTACAAACAAAAATAAGTTATATATGCTGATCTATGACCATAATAAGATTTAATCGAACAGGTTATAAGAGATGATGTATTAATAATAAGCAATGCATTAAAAGTTTAGGATAAATACAGGATATGAATCAGACTTCCTTGTTATTGCATATTTATTTTCACCAAGACGAAAATACAAAATTGACACAATGGGAAGACAACGAAGTCATATAGACATACGATTTGTTTCTCAGCAAGGCAAAGGTAAATTCTTTGAGATTTTCTTTTCAGAAAGGTCAGAGCCACCTAATCAGTTTAAGCATCTTCAAATAAGCAGTAAAGCTTTAAAGGGACAGTAAAAATAAGGAGAGATGCTTAAAAGACTTGACTGAATTGGAAAACTTTAGAGCATTTGTTGACCCTTACTTACAAATTGTTGGTGAAACATGACTCAGAAACTGCATGCTTTTAAAACTGTATCATCAAACGGCTGCAGAGTTAGGTGGAATAACTTACGTTCCACAATGGGAAAATAATCAGAACACTGTATTCCGACAGAATATTACCCTTAGAGACAATTTGTATAAGATGTTTTATTGGCATGCTTTAGATTTCATTGCAATGTTATTTGTTTATGTTTATATGGTCAGCTATTGCTGTTGAAATTTGTATATGACTTGGATTTTAACAATGATTGATAGCTCTCTGCAATCTAATGAGTTAAAATAATGAAATATTGGAAAAAATAATTCTATAATGCTGTAATTACTTTGTGGCTTGTTTTCCCTATTTGGTTCTTTTATTTGTTTATTTTTTGTGTATTTTTTATTTTCCTTATTTTCTCTCTTTTTAAAAAAATGTTATTACATTTAAAAGTATGAAGGAAGTAGGATATATGTATATACTCTGCTCTGTCTCATAATAAAATATTGTCTTGGGCAAGAGTTTATTAAAGATTCATGGATCTACTCATTCTTTATTTTTTCTCCTTCAAACTTCCATTGCGTGCTATATAATCATCTTTGAAAATTCATAACTTTGTTTTGGTTTTCTTCAACTACCTTGACTACTTTCTCCAAGTAATCATCTGTAGCCTCACTTGGGCATTTTACTTAAAAAGGAACTGACAGATTAGTTAAAGGACTGGGTCTCATCTTAACTTCTGCTACTTCTTTCAAGTATCAAGTCTGCATTCAATATTCACTGTTATAAGTATCTGGAAAGAAGGATGGTACATGCCAACCTGATAAATGAATCTTAATAAAGAATACAAGTAATCATCATGCTTTATACCACTTACAAGCTACTGTCATTAATTCTAATGTTGTGGTGTCAGTACCAGGGAAAGGAAGACAGTTTACACAAGACTGCTAGTTCAGAAGATTTGTGTAGTCTTCCTTAATCTGGAAAATGGACCTATACCCCCCCTCTCCTCCTCTCTCTCCCCCTCTCTCCTTCTTTCCTTCATAAAGGGCTGTACCAAAATTAAAAAATGAAGAAAGCTATGCTCTAGTAAACTCAGAGATCAAAAGAGTCCTAAATATCAAAGTCATAATTCTTAATATTTTTGTAACCTGATCCTCTTTTCTCTTGGTAAACCTGATTAGCATCTGTCAAAAGCTTGGTTTTCCATATACTTGAGGGTCAAGAATTTGACAGAAGCAAACACCCTGGAGTTAGGCTAGTCCATTATAAGAACTCCTCTTACTGCCCAGATATAGAAGCACTGGAATCCTTTGTACCCTGCAAGCAAGACAGAGAGGTGTACTTTGAATTGACTGTATATAAGCTTACATTTTGTGGTTGGTGGTCAGTGGACTTTGTTATTAAAGGTTCTATTAGTTCCTATAACTTATTGGAGGGCTGGGTTCTTGAATTAATGTTAGGGCAACCTCTGTGGCTACTAGTAGCCAAGAAAAACCTAGCAGCTATGTTTTCTGCAGACTACCCTTGCCTGCTTCCTGGCTGTTCTGCAAACGCCAATATTGTCTTGTGGTTGCATACTGGTCTAGTAGTCAACTAAGAATGGGGGGACTTTTTTTAAGGAGAGAAAGCCCAGCTGTTCCTCTTGACAAATATGCTCCAATGTAGATGCATGTCTATTTTCTCTACAGAACTGCCACTTAAAATGGTTTCAAGTGCTATTAAAAGATTTATCCCTAAAGCAGTATTTGTCAACCTGGCCATTTTAAGAGGTTTGGACTTCAACTCACAGAATTCCCATGCTGGATGGGCAATTGTGGGAGCTGAAATCCACACAGCTGAAAAACATGCTTAAAGAATGAATGTTTGCGCTAATTACGTTTTAACATTTCATAAATAAGCCACAGGGTAAAATAATAATCCCATGAAACTAAAGTGTATTCCTCAATGGAACTGAAGAGGTGTATGGTAAAAGGATTTATTTAAATACAATGTATTTATGCTTGTGATGATTGGGTGATGTTTTAGTGATGACATTCAAGAACCTATGTATTCTTAACTCTAGTTGAGCAACTTTCCTTGAGCATAAAAGATAGAAGTTGAGAAACAAAGAGGATTTTATAGTGGCAATGACTTCACAAGTGTGTACATTGCACATCATTTGCACAAAAATAATGACAAAATTTACAGAGCAGTAGAAAACTGAACATTCATTGAAAAGCACTATTTAAAGCTGGTATCATAGTATTCTAAACAGAAATTTAACCAGGAACATGTTTTCTTGATTGTATCTCAAAGAAGGGGTTTTCCAGTGACAGAAGGTGTAGAAAGGACTAAATTAATCCCTTCTCACACCATATGCTAGTGTGTATACTTATAAACTACCTTGAAAAGCTCTTTGGTTGAAAGGCAGTTGAAAAACTTTAATTAGTTGACTGTCCACGGAGTCTCATTCAAAATTGTTGAACAGATTTATAATTTATTTAGGAATTTAAGGGGAAAAGGTACCAAGGATGGGCACTGAATTTGACAAAATGTCAAATCAAATTGGACATCTTTGGTGAGATTCCGAGGGTGAATAATGTAAAGTAGGAAGTCATCCAAAAAAGATTATAACTCTATTCAAATTTTCCATCTGAAAAAGGCAGATAGTACGTCAATAATAAAAACAATAATGACAAAATCACCATCAGTCATTTGCAAAACTCAGCTTTACATAAAAGAGCTTACATCCTGGAATGATTCCTTTAACACTATCAAACAATAATATCTGTGCACCTAGGGCCTTGGAAAGAAGTCAATAGATGGATTAAATTCCAAATCCAGTCTAAACATCTGGCTGACTATGCAAAAATCCATGATAATAATATATAATCATTTTGTTTTCAAGATACATGAAAACAAAGCATACATTTTAGATAGATGCCAGTAGTCAGACTGGATACATGTTGAATTGGAGAGTTTGGATCAAAAAACAAGAAAACTGATGACAATTCACTATGTATTTCATCTTCATGGAGATATTGATAGTTTATATTAACCCTGCAGAAAATGAAGGCTAACATTTATTGCAAGTCAATTGTTGTGTATCAATTGAGATGCCAGAATGAAGTAGTGCTTAACGCACCAGATAAGAAACCAGGGGACTTTGAGTTCTAGTCTTGCCTTAGGCACAAAGCCAGTGACCTTGGCCAGCCACTTTTTCACAGATCTAGGAAGGAGACAATGACAAACCACTTCTATAAAACCTTGCCAAGAAAACTGCAGAGAATTGTCCTGGCAGTTGTCCTGGCAATCAGACATGATTCCATGGAAGAAAAAAATAATAATAACCGTACCAATAGGACTCAAATGTATCAAGATAGGAAAGGAAAGAGCCTTTTGCTATATTTTGATTTCCTTTTTTTCAACCTGTAAACTAATAGATTCATGACTACCTTCAAAATATTGTCCTGCTTGGGGTTTAGTATATGAGAAAAAAATATCATCCTATGGGAAAGCAATATTAAAATACAAGAAGGGGAATTTTATCAAAGCTGCTTGTGAAGATAAAACAGGAAAGGAAAACAACCTTTTCAGAAAAGAAAATATGAAGAAAATATTTTTAAAAAACATTTAAAGCTTTAAAAGTTTTATTTTTAAGTTTTATGTGTGCTTTTTTCCCTTAATATTTAAGTTGGCTCTCCATCAAGTCTATTTCTGCTTAAGGTCTTGTCTCATAGTCCCAACACTAAGAAAGATCTGGTTGGTTGGAATACATAATAACTATTGGAGGATGTAATAAGGTGGTGGGGAGACCTAGTAAGATATACATACTGGACTTCCTTCCATAAGATATTTGCCTGGCCCATTCCTAATTTCATTAAGCATCTTCTTCAAAATAGCAATAGCATTTAGACTTATATACAACCCCATAGAGCTTTATAGCACTGTGTACAATGTAAGCCTTATTTGCATGTTGCCCCACCAAACTGGGTCTTCATTTTACTGACCTTGGAAGAATGGAATGCTGAGTCAACCTTGAGCCCCATCAGGAGCGAACTCTAGCATTTGGACAGACTGCAACTTTAACCACACTTTAACCACAGTGCCACCAGATCCTTGTTTGACTCATTTAATAGGTTTTTGTTCGCTTGCTTTACTGAAACATTTCTCTTTTCCTTTCAGTATTAAAGCTTTAGTTTTACTATTCATTATTTGTTACTTATGCAATCTATTTGGGAACTATTGTTTTCTCAGAAGTAACCCGGTAATATGCTTTTGTAAATTCATTTACAATACATTTCTGTTAGTCCCATCATATTCAGCAGAGTTTATGGCCATATCAGTCAATACAGGATAATAATCTTACACTTCCATTTAATTAAAAGACAGTTCTTTTAATTTGATAGGTGGAAAAGCTTTGATCCTGTTAATAAGTAATGGAGATGGGAGACGAAATAAATTGGATTGCCAATTTAATTTGCACTTTCTGAACTAAAATGTGCACCAGATGATAATTATCCTTCAATATTCACACTATTACATACTTTGTTACATTTTCCAATTTAAAACTTCATAGAAAATGCCCACAAAATTGGGAAGACTCTAGACAAAAGTGTGCATTAAAACTGTAAAAAATATATATTGGAAAATAGGTATATAATTAGGAAGAAAACATTCATACATATATAATTTTGTTGACTTTAGGAAAAATAACAAGCAGATATTCAGTAAAATAAATTTGTGTCTGATTAGATGTCCATTGGCAAATACAACATCTCATAATTATTTGTTAATCATTTCTGTTTCGCAAAGTTGGAAAAAGAAGTTAGTCTGAGTCTGCTATTTTTGGAATAACTGTACTTTTTTTTAACAATGCTGTATTGTCAGCATTCCCAGGTAGATGAGACAGGAAACACACTAAATGAGATAATTCTACTTTCTTGTAAGGCTTCATTAACATTAAATTTCACAAAGCTGAAAGTACAAATATAGTACTGTCTCTTTTTGCAACCTGATATGTTAGCATGGATCCTTTCTGAGTTTCTTTATCTGTCCTT
>NC_138549.1:80327328-80355834 GCF_964273705.1 Natrix helvetica | reverse complement strand
TGATTCTACTATTTTATATTCAAAGATTATTTTCTCCATCAAAACATAACTGGCTGAATAATTTTGTGAGTCTCTAATTTGATTCCCATTATACTGTCTTTGTCATTGATTGAGTTAAATGCTGTGTGCAAACTGCAAGCAGAAAGCTATTACTACCTGTACATTTTCTAGTTTTATTTTTTTTTCTATGCCTAAAACATCTCCATCTTCTGATATAAATAGGATCAAATATTTTAACTCTGAGTTTTAAAAGGAAAATAAAACGTAATCAGTGCCTAAGTATTGAAGATAGTAGATGATCATCCTATTTCACAACAATACAGTTTAAACCTGAAGAGGACCAAGTAGATTGTTCCAACACCGCATTATAGTTCTGCTTTATCCCTTCTCTCATTTTATACTGATGACGGAAAGTCTTTTATTTTTCTTCACATACTTTCCACTTGAATACAGGTGGTCCTCAATTTGCAACAGTTCATTTAGTGACTGTTCAAAGTTGCAACAGCACTGAAAACCTATGACCATTTTTCACAGTTATGACCATTGCAGCATCCCCATGGTCATGTGATCAAAATTCAGATGCTTGGCAACTGGTTCATATTTATGACCTTTGCTGTGTCCCACGGGTAGGTTTCTACCAGCATTGGTACTGGTTTGCTTCATGTGTGCTTTGTGCACACACTGTGCATGCTTGCACAGTTTACTGTAAATTGTTCTGCGCATGCGTGAAGAACGTGAAAAACTACTAAAAAACGTGCCAGCAATGGCAGTCGTGACCCGCGAACTGATTCGGGGGCATGGCCAGCCTGTATCGCTGTCAGTTCTGCAACCAAGGCTAAATTACCACTACTGGTTTGCCTGAACTGGTGCGAACTGGTAGAAACCCACTGTGTCTGCTGTGTCCAAAGGTCATCTATCCCCTTTTGCAACCTTCTGACCAGCAAAATCAATGGGGAAGCCATATTCACTTAACAAGCAGGTTTTTAACTTATCAACTGCAGTGATTCACTTCACAAATGCTGCAAGAAAGTTCATAAAATGGGGCAAAACTCACTTAACAAATGTTTTACTTAACAACAGAAATTTTGGGCTCAATTGTGGTCATAAGTTGAGGGCTACCTGCACATTGATCCCTTACGCCTCAAAATATGCTAAAAAGCACAAAATGTATAAACATGTAATTATGCTCTGTTCTGAAGTGAACACCCTTAGTTGTAATGGATTGTGCCATTGGATACAGGCTTGTTAGAAGTAAGTACATAGAGACGACTTACGGTAGCCGAAGGCACATCATGGAGGTTTTGACTTTCTGCACGAACGAACTGTACCCTGACTCATTCAGAAAGAAATCCAAAAAGGTTTCTGAGGATACGGTAATAAAACCAGAAGCCTATTTCACAGGGGAAGAGATCCTGTGGGAATCCACATAATTTTTACAATACTAGAGGACACGGTTTATACTCCCTGTCAGACATGAACACAGAATGTACTTATTTATAAATTATTATTATTTTTGTTACTTCTTTATTACATTTATATGTTGCCTGTCTCACTATCCAGAGTAATTCTGGGTGGTTAAATAAATGCATAACAAACAGACATTTTGCTGCATGGTGAAGCAAAAAAGAGCATTCCCTATAACTGGCTGATCCCCAAATAAATCTCCATGTTTCAGAAACTTTTCTTGACATTGACTTTGATGCTGAATAGTGAATGAAATGTAATATGTCATTATACACTTACAAATTACATTGCCTTTTCAGTGCACTGAATAGCACTCAAAGGTCCCATGAGCTCTTGAAGGATGCCCTACATACAGAATCTGTCTAGAATGTTTCTCTTCTCTTATTTATTTATTCAGATAGGTCCTCAAGAAATGTGGTATCTATTTTATATCCAAATTACATTTGAGAAATCCTAGCAACAGAAAGAATTTTAGAGAACCAACCTGGAGTTACCATGGAAAGAAACTGAAATATTGGATCAACACAGACAGTATCAACCACTTTATATTAAAGCCAAAATGAGAGGGGTACACAAGGCACAAAAGAGTGGGGAGGCATTTTCATTTGGCTGAATTTGCCAAATTTGCTAGAAATATTTCCAAGCATGTGGCAATACTGCCAGCCTTAGCACAGGGGCTAAATAGGATGCAACCTAGTTACTTTTTGAATCAAAATCCACCAGAGAATCTAGCTTAGATTCATTTCAGAGTCAGTGTGTTTAATAAAAACAAATGTCATTGATTCTAATGCATTTTTCATATGTACTGTATGCTTAAGTCTTTAGCTGAGAGAGAGGGAGAGGGAAAACGGGAGGGAGGGAGAGAGAAAGAGAGAGAGGGAGGAATGCATGATAAAAGCAGGAGAAAGCAATTCATTTTCTTTTCTATTTAAGTCAGCATTTTATAATCATACATTGTGACAATATTTTAATCAAGTCTAACCATTTGTGTGTTTATTGTGGTTCAGCAATACTCCCTTCAATTCATCACCACCATTTCTGTAATTTGGGAGTCATTGCTGGGCGCGCGGGGGAATTACTCTAGTAATTAAGCTTTTTCTAAATGTGTCTGAATATAATATTATATATATATATATATATATATATATATATATATATATATATATATATATATATATATATATATATATATATATATATATATATATATATATATATATATATATATATATATATATATATATATATATATATATATATATATATTCATGTATTCAAAACTTATAATGATTTATAATTTATTCAAAATATAAATCATTTTTTTTTATTCCAGCACCTTGGCCTTATTTTCTCTCTTTTAACAAGAATGTTCAGATAAGAGAAGTGCAAAAATGGCACAATGAGGGACCAGAAAGCAAAGAAATAGTTTGGCCATTAAAAATTCCCTTTGCTGCGGCAGGGGAAAAATGTATCATTAAAAGACCGAGAACAGGCTCTCAGAAAGGAATGCTCTCTTTTCTCCTGAGATGCCATTTGCTGGACCGTCTAATGAGCTTAGGGTGGCCTACTTTTCCCTTTTCTATTTTACCATCACAACAGTCCTATGGAATAACTTGGGCTGCAAGGCCCCAAATTGTCTAATGACCCTGATGTCTGACTGGGGATTTGAATTCAGGCTGTTGAGTCAGCTGAGAAACTGTTGCCAGACTCTGTTCAATAACAAACAGGATCACTCTTGTAAAGATGCTTTGGATCTTACTCTATTTGTACTCAAACACCAGTTGTCAGTCAGCATTCTCCCTGCTGCCCTGACATCCTTTAGCTGCTTAAGGAGAATAGGCAATGGTGTCTCTAAGATCCTGAAATAGTGTTGCCATAGCTATTACTTTTTTTTAAATGGATAAAAACAGCCTTGTCCTCTGCAGAGCAAAGCTGTAGTTGTATTGGCCTGCTTGATAATAAAACTGAAAAAAACACTGCATCAACTAAGAGTTTGAGGTAAGACAGAGATGAGAAATGCTTTTTTTGGTGCTCGACACTGGCAGAAAAAGCCCATCAGGAGCTTGGGTGGGATGGGAGAACTGGTACCAAAGAAGCCATCCTCTGCCAGTTCTCTCCCACCAGTCATGACAATAGTGTGAGAGAACTGAGATTCATTCCCCTTTCTCTGGCCCCAGGTAGCAGGTGAAGGAATAAAACAAATACCTGAACAAAAACCTCCAAATTACAAGATTCCTGAACTCAAGCACGCTCCTTAATAGTTGGCTTATGCATTAGTAGGTGCTGGCTCCTGAACTGACTTAAATCAGCACTTGTATTTTTAAATAGGAACTAGTAAGTACCTATCCAAAAAAACTGACCTGTGCTAACCTCCACTTCATTATTCCCACTATAAGCAGAAAATTTATGATTGGCATTTAACATTGTTGCTGGTCAGCATTAATTATACAACTATATAAAAGGCTGTTTGTATCCACCTTAATGGGGCAAATAAACTTCGTTCAAGCCAATGGTTAGCTCTCCATTCATAACTTGATCATGGGGAATTTTTATCCCCCATAGATATGGCAGAGAGAAAGAAAGGCAGGAAGTCTTCTCATCCTTTTCTGAAGGTCTGAAGGCTGCAGAAAACTTCCAGGTGGTTCTACAGCCAACCACTGTCTCCTCCAGTATGATTTCTCCTCATGGCTTTAGCATTTCAATGCTTCTGGAGATCAGTGGTGGTTTTCAGCCACTTCAGACTGGTTCGGGCAAACCAGTAGTGGTGACCTGCGGGTGGAGCCCACCCACCCCGGTTCAATGTCGTCCTATTTAGCCACGTTTCTAAGCCGCATGCATACGTGCAAGCCACATGAGCGAGCAAAGCACATGAGTGGAAGGTTGCACATGCTCACAGTTTCAGTGTGTGGCGAACCAGTGGTAAAATTATGTGAAATCCACCTATGCTGGAGATGTGTTTAAGTTAGTCCTGTGGTTTCAGTACTATAGTTCCTAAGTCAGTCAACCAGATGGAAAACACAGCTAGATGAGCTACATCTACTTTATTGTAAGGCCACTTTAACAAAATCTTTGCAGAAAGTGCAAACGTCCTGGCCTCCATTTTTAACTTCTAGACCCATTAGAGTCAGTCTTAAATTTCTTTCTTTAACTGTTAAACGATTGCAGGCTTCTGGCTCTCTTGTCTGGTGGTTTCCTAGTCAGCATTCCATCTCCTCTTTCTTCAAAGTCATCTATGCCTTCCATTACAACATTGACAAGACACTGCACATGGCCTTATTACAGGGTTGACACCTCAAGACCTGCTTCCACCAAGGTCTTTGGTTACTCAAGAGGGAGAAAAGGGCTGTTTGGATGCCAGAAGAACTGGAGTTTGAGCTGGAGAGATGCAAGACTCACTTCCCTTTATTCTGTTCTCAATTCTGTTGTGAATCAGTTAGCAAGAGAAGTAGGGGAGATGGCTTTTTTTTTCCAATGGAAAAGTTTTCCTGCAGAAAATCAATAGCCGAGGATTCATGGGCATGCTTATAACTTCCAGGAAGCTCAGAAGCTCCACAGTAGCAGGTCAGGCCCCACCACTAAACTTAACTTGGAACAATTTGTTCATAACCAAGCTCATAACACAGATTGTGGTGGCAGAAGTTCAAAAACATCATTTTCTAGGAACAGGAGTTAAAGACAGGTGCTCCACGACGCTCCAGCTACTCAGCAGAGTGTCGCACAGGCGCTGTACCCTCCATGCACATAAGCCCCGATCAGCTCAAATACAGGTAAGCAGGGTGGGCGAGTGGGCCCTCCGGAGCACCATACTGGCCTATGTAGTGGGCGATAGTTGAGGCAATGTTGCATGTGTGGGTCCTCCTCAAAATTAGTGTTGTGTCTTTGTTCCTGGCAGATCATAAAGATGATCTCACAGTGGAGCAAACAGAATGGAATAGTGAGGAAAAATAAACTCCGATCTTGAGTTATCAGGAATCAATGGACGTTTCATCTTCAAGGATATCTTCTTTACCATCATGGCAATGCCAGTGTGAATGAAGTAGCATTAGTTGGCTTTTACCTCCTTAGCCAAAGTGCTAGGCTTTGGTTAACAAAGATAATTGGAACCTGAATTTCCATTGCTAAGTGACATAGTTATAAAGTGCACATTATGTGAAGTTAGTGGAACTTCCACTTACTGTTAAGTGAATCCATGCCATCAATAAGGACAATGTCATGCGGTTGCCATTTGAGACTTCCTGTTGGGTTCCGCATTGACTATGCTTGTTGGAATCCAGCAGCAAAGTCCTCAAGTGACCACATAAATGCAAGATGCTGCAATATTGTAATTGTGGGTGGTCACCAAGCTCATGGATCATGATCCTGTGACTGCAGGCATGCTATGGTGTCCACAACTACAGGGATCAGTTGTAGGTACCACTTGTTCAGCGCCACTGTTCAAACAGTCCCTGAAGAAGTAGTTGTTAAGCAAGGGGTATTTGTGTACCAGTTGGGCTATCATTTGTCTTATTTACAAATGACTACATGATACTCAGTGGTGGGTTCCGGATCCCGGTGCAACCTGTATGGTGCAACATGGCCGGGCATCCACCACATGCACATGTGCAGCACGCACTCAGTGCGCATGTGCATACTTGCCACCTGCAATGCTCCACGACGGCTCCACAACACTCCAGCTTCTCAGCAGAGCGTTGCACAGACGCTGTACCCTCCGCACGCACTCAGTGCGCATGTGCATACTTGCCACCTGCAATGCTCCACGACGGCTCCACAACACTCCAGCTTCTCAGCAGAGTGTCGCACAGGTGCTGTACCCTCCGTGCACATAAGCCCTGATCAGCTCAAATACAGGTAAGCAAGGTGGGCGAGTGGGCCCTCCAGAGCACCATACCAGAATGGTACCTGGTGCTCCCAGCAAGCACCGGTACGCCTGTACCGGGGCGTACCAGCCGTATCCCACCACTGATGATACTTATACCTAGTTTTGTATTGCTTTCTCACGTTGTGAGACATTTGGATCACTTACAGTATGTGGGAGTGCAAAATAAAAATTAAAACAATAGCAATACTCCATAAGAGAGGGAAATAGGTCAGGTGAAAAGATTTGTGGACCAGAAATGGCCTACAGGCTGCGGAACTGTCAACACTGTTCTAACTGAAGAATATATGTGGATCTAAAGTACCTTTGTGTCTGTCAAAACAAGTTAATTCCTAAACCCATAGAATAAAACTATTATTATGAAACATGAACTATCTTTAGCCTAATTAATATTGCAAGTGATATTGTGACCCTCCTATTTAGGGCAACCTAACACATCTACCTTATTTTTAAATATGTATTTAAAGTCTTCTAATTTTTCAAGATTAAAAGATGACAACCCTCTCTTCGTTCTCCCTGCTGACTTCCCACTTCTTTTTCATCTTCATTTAAGCTGTACTCCTGCACCTATTTATATGGAAGTAAGTATTGTTGAAATTAATGAGATTTCATTTTGAGTAGGTGTGTATAAGAATGTGCTGTTAAGCTACAGTATCTTTGGAAAGGGCTGTCTTTTCATAGTCTGTTTTTAATCTTTTTTTTTTTAAGTGTGAAATGAACACATAGCATTAATAATAATTTAGCCGGGCTGCTTAAACAGTACAAATAAAGCACCAGGTTTATGGGCTGCTTCATGCACAGTGTGATTTCTACGATATTTCTGTTCTGCTTATTTCCCTGCTAACCAAACTCCATTATTAATCTAATCAAGCAGTTCTTTTCCAACCACTAGCCTGCATCACAAACATAAAGTGTTTTCCAGCTAAAGTGTTCCCATTACACTGGTAGAGCTCGGAAATTAATGCAGTATTTTCTAAAATGGAGTAAAACACATTCACCTGTCATCTTGAATTACAATGCATTTGGGCTGCACATTTTGAAGAAGGCATTTAGAAAATAATCCTCGGTATACCATTCGCAAACACTCCTCCTCAAGACAATTCCAGACTTGTGAAGATAATAATGGTATCATTTACTAAAACGCCCATCACAGCCTGCAGAAGAGAGAACTTTGGACCAATGCACAGAGCTCATAAGAAGGGCTAAAACTGTCTTGGCTGTGATGTCCTCATTATGGAGCTTTGCGCTTTGAGGAGGTCAAGCATCTTTCCAGAGGGTCAGCATGGTGTGTAAAGTTACACTCTGAAATGGTTGCTTTCCTTAGCTACGATTTTGATGGTCATGTTTAAATCATGTTTCAGTGTTGGCAGTAAGAAAGTCAATTATACAAAAATAAGAAAATTGTTGGGATTCAGGAGGCCCTTTTATATTATAATTCAGCTCGGATGACCCGGAGGAATGAAGCAGAAGGCAGATTACAAGGTGGGAGACTTGCAGTTGAAGGAGAAGTGTGAAAAAGGGTCAACTTATCATAATATTAAAAGAAATGTCTACCCTTTATATAAATCAGAGTTGACAACAAGATTGAGCTACCAGTCTCAGGGCTAAGATTGGCTGATTACCGTAATGTTGATATAGAGTCGAGGGCTTTTGTGCCTATGTAATGTCATTAATTATGACTTTTGATGCACCATTTCCAACTCCTATACTGCATAATCCCTTCTCAATATATTGTCAATGTTCTTGGGTTGTTTAATGGCACTTTAATACAGAAACTTTGCTTCAGCTCTCCATTGTTTGGGGGATCTTTTTGTGAATCACTATTTTTCCACAACATCAATTTGCTTAAAATGTGCTCCTTTATCTAAGTCTTGTGTGTATTTGCAGTTGTCAAATAAACACAGCCATGTTTTTCATTCTTTGTTGTTGTTTTTTCTTTTACCTGCAAGCTACTCTGCATTTATTTTTTTTAAAAAACGGTACCACAGAAAATGATTCAACAACCACATCTGCATATTTATATCCCACAAACACATCTAATGACATCTGCCACCAAGAGACACCAACAATCTGGTCAAAGCAGGAATTGATAAACTGGAGTTTGTTGAAATTAAGTGGCTTCTGACATGATACATTGAAGTTTTCTAGCATAGACGCACCTAGGCCATATTACTTCTGTCAGTTGTGGAGACTGACAGTGATGCTTTCTCAAAGAAAACACTTCCTTGAAATATTGTTAATTTTTAGAAAATATATTAAATTACACTGTACATCACCAGAGTCTTGCAGACTGCATCTCCAACTCATTACAATACTGTCATTCCAGTCAATGTAGCTTTCCATTACTAATGCACCAAAGGCATTATACAATTTTCTTCCCCGTAAAAATAAGATCCAATTGACTAAATACAATGCTGGGTACTGAGCAGAATAGAATATTCTTCATCAGATGTAGGACTATGCGAGGGAGATGGCAAAATCAGTATTCATATCCTTTTCTATTTAAAAACAAATTGCCCCAAATGCCATGGATCTCTACTCTTTTGAGAGGGGTGGTGGTGGCTGGAAGTTCCAGCAAGAAAGAAGAGTCTGCTAGAAATAAAACATGGGAGGAAGCGTTGAAAACAACAACTTTTCATCTGATTGTTCAAGAGGCAAATTATGTCAACCTTATAATGATCTGGCATTACTACAGCATTTATCTATATTTTCCCCATAATAGTGGGTGCATTAAGATTGTGAGTTATAATTACAGATAACAACACAAAAAGCAGATTAGTGGGACTACCCTAACAGCCTTTTGACATAGATCAGGTCAAGAAGCAGATTTTGAAAGACTATCCAAAATTTGCACTGAGTCCTTTTTAAAAAACAAATAAGGTCAAGAAGAGCTTATCCTGAGTGGGTTTTTTTTTCATACTTTCTGCCTTCCAGGTGGAGTAACTGTTTTTCTCTTACTATCTCCTTACCAAGATCAGAGCTAAATTATTTCGTAGTTCCTAATGGAATGACTTTGATTCATATACGGTAATAGAAACTGCAGTCCTTTGTAGACACTTAACACTTCTACCAGTTGTTCAATATAAATTGAGCATCACCAGAAATGCAGAATTAAAAGGACTTATACCTCCATATGTGGATATCAGCTAAAGTAGTAAGAGTAGTAGTAATTTTATTTGTTTGTTTGTTTATTATCATTTCCTAAAGACTCAGGATGAAGTACTACAAAATGATCTAGTAGCAGTGATAATAGCGATAAATAATCTGTAACAAAATGAATATTATTATTTTTAAAAAATAATTCTCAACATTATTTTAGTGATTTTTCTTCTTTTTTCCTTCTGATGTAATTGCATGCATTTTTTCTTGAAATAATGATATCTAGAGGTGATACTAATATCATGTTCTACGTTTTGTAGAGATTTCTGTTGTTTTTTTTAAAAAAAATGAGCAGTGAACATACTTTTAGAGAAAGAATAAATAAATGAATGAAATTCATATATTCATATAAACCCTATAACGGTATAGGGTTTCCTGCCTAGGCAGGGGGTTGGACTAGAAGACCTCCAAGGTCCCTTCCAACTCTACTATTGTATTGTATTGTATTGAAATAATGTCATATTTAATTATAGTCATAATATTTTGTTTATTTACTATTATTTTATTCCTTTACCTACTACATTTTTCTTTTTCTTCTTTCTCCTTTTTGTACTTACACATTTTTCCCATTTTTAAAGCAAATTAAAAGAAAAAAAGAAGGAAAACAAATAACTTTCTTTCCCCCTTACACATACCCCAAAACAAGGAGAAAACATCAAATAAAACCCTTCTAAAATAGATACCATTCTTAAGTCAGCTGAGACCAAAATATGTATGTATCGATCACTGAAGGGATTAAAATAGGTTTATACCAATGACGTCTTTTACAGCAAAACTGCATTTTAAGAAATATGGTATGCATGTATGTATGTATGTGTATGTGTATGTGTATGTGTATACACACACACACACGTGTGTGTGTAATATATGCATGTGTATACACACACACACACACACACACATACATACATACATACATACGGTAATAGAAACTGCAGTCCTTTGTAGACACTTAACACTTCTACCAGTTGTTATACAGTATATATGTACATTCTTAGAGTTTGGCTTCCATTATTCCAGGTCACTTGGCCCACACTCAGGGAACTGAGGGGAATTGAGAGGCTGAGTGGATTATCTAAAGGATTTAATTTGTTTGTGGCAGAATTATGTTGAAGCAAATTGTTTGGATCTGTATCTTAGCAACAGGCAGACCGATGCTCAAACTGAGAAAACCCCATAAAAATGTAACCATCTTTGAGACTCTTCTACCTGCTCAAGTCTACTTATCTAAGTACAAATTTGTTCCAGCACTTCTGGAATACACTCACTTTGTACAATGTGGCCAGTTTCCTAAAGTCAGGGGATTCTTTTGTAACAGTGTGCTGCAGTGGTGGGATTCAATTTTTTTACTATTGATTCTGTGGCCATGGTGTGCTGGGCATGACTTAGTGGATGTGACAGGGGAAGGATACAATAAAATCTTCCTTCCCTCCCTACTCCAGAAAAAGGTTATTGCAAAATCTCCATTTCCTCCCAATCAGCTGGGACTCAGGAGGCAGAGAATAGATGGGGGCAGGGGCAGTCAGAGGTGATACTTACCGGTTCTCCAAATTATTCAAAATTTCCGCTACCAGTTTTCGAGAACTTGTCAGAACCTGCTGAATACCACTTCTGGTGTGCTGAATCAATCTGAAATCATAACCTTTCTTATGCCTTTATGTCAGAAAACATACTGTACCTAAAATATGTGCAACAAATTCTTACACACCTACACCTAACTTCCACAGGTATAAAAATACAGTAAAATAACAGGACAATAATCATATAAATAAGAACAATCCTGCAGAGGGGACCACAGAACTGTCCACTTATATCAGTAGATACTCTCATATGGAGTCCCTGAGCTACATGCTTCTCTGTGGCTTTCTGTACAAGGAATCTCAAGTGCCATTCATCTGTCTCCTTCTATGGAAATACCTCAGCAGAAAGTTCAATGCTTTTATGTTGTATCCTCTACATGATGCTGAATGGTTGGACACTGAGCAAATATGCTGAGTAGGATTTATCCTGCTTCTTCTTGCCTGTTAGAAACGAACAGATTTTTTTTAGAAATCACAACTAACAATCATTTAGTATAACCTTCTTCTGTTCTTCAGAAAGAGGTCATAGAATCAGTGCGTTCAAAGGGACTTGAAAAGTCATCTAGTCCAGCTTTCTGCTCAGTGCAAGAAGCACCAAAACTTATCTTAAATATCCTGGTCACACTGAGCAGTTTTATTTTCAGATCCAAATGATTCCATTTCCTTAAATGTGGCAAAATTTTGTGATGGTGATGTGTAAGTTGCCCAGCAGGTTGATGGATCTGTTTACCTAATTGGTTAATCAATATCAGTGTTATGTATGCAGGGTGTTTTATGGATTGGTCATTGACTGCAGTAAAGATTTTTCTTCAATCACAATCTCTGACATCCAGTCTCTCTTTGAAACTAAAGGAAAACTTGCCACATTATGGACCAGATTGCTTCACTGACTGACAACTTGTTCAGTCAGGAGATATCCCTTGATATTTACTTACTTATTTAATCAATTTATTTAATCACCCAACACACAAATTACATATTATTCAGCCTGAATCTTTCTCCATGTAGGTTTAATGCCCTGATTCTGGTCCTGTCCTCCTAGTCTTGTATGAGAGTCCTTCAGATATTTCAAGACTGCCACCATGTCTTTTCCAAGACCAAACATAACCAGGTCCTTTAACTTCTTGCATAGCTTCATTCTTAAAGAATTTGGTAAGCCTCTTCTGAACATACTCCAATTTGTCACAATTTTTTCCCATTGAATTAACTGAAGCTCTGAATGAGGCCTGATGAACACGATTAAAATAATTACTTCCTGTGATTTGATCAATATGCTCCAGTTAATGCATTTGTTTTTTTAAAACCTTTTTCAACACCTTGATGGTTTATGTATAATTCCACAATTTGCCATCATGTAGACAAAATGTAGTTCACCTTTCCTACATTTTGTTGAAACCAAGCGCTAGTTTTCAGTATTTAAAATAGTCTAGACAATATTGTAAACTGCAGATATTTGATAATGGAAATGAAAAATTATATTTCCCTTCTCAAATCCATGTTGGAAGTGGAACTGGAACGAGGTTGAATTTCAAGCTTGTTCACAGATTGCAATATTCCTATTCTATTCTATTCCATTCCATTCCATTCCACTCCACTCCACTCCACTCTATTCTATTCTACTCTATCACATTATATTACATTATTAAAAATATAGAAATAGAAATAAAGTAGGGTATGGTAAGGTAGGATAGGGTACCGTAGAGTAACATAGGGCAGGGCAGAACAGGGCAGAACAGAACAGATATGACAGCATTCAGACAGTTTGCCTGCTTATTTCCCCAAAATATGTGTAAAGTTCAGATTTAGAAATAATAAATATATTGTCTCCAGAATTTGTTCAGGCTTTGTTGCTACTAAGTATAAACTATGAAAGCCCTCTAAGCTATCATATATATACATATATATACAATATATATTGTATTTGTGCTGATAAATAAATTTATTTATTTATTTATTTTATTTTATTTTATTTATTTATTTATTGATCAGCACAAATACAACACAAATATAAAAAGGCAACATTAAAAATAAAAATATGGTTTTCTGCCTGGATGGTCCTCTGTAATGAGCCGAAGGACAGAAAGGGGGAGTAGTGAGCTCCCTCTCATATTTGGGCATACCAGGGGTTGTAACACAAATACATATATATATGTAGTCTCCCTTTATTTATTTATCAGCACAAACGCAACACAAATAACAAAGGCAACATTAAAAATAATGGCTTTCTGTCTGGATGGTTCTTGGGATGAGCCGATAGACAGAGAAAGGAAGCAGTATGCTTCCTCCCACATTTGGGCATACCAGGGGTTGTAAACTTAATACATACATACATATGTACGTACGAGTGTGTGTGTGTGCGCGCACACACACACTCGTACGTACGTATGTATATGTATATGTATTTGTATTTGTGTTACAACCCCTGGTATGCCTAAATATGGGAGGAAGGTCACTGCTCCCTCTTTCTGTCCTTCGGCTCATCACAAGAGACCATGCAGGCAGAAAACCATATTTTTATTTTTAATGTTGTCTTTTTATATTTGTGTTGTATTTGAACTGATAAATAAATAAAGGGAGACTAGTATAGATCTATTTCGAGCTAATTAGCTCTCATCAGCTAGCCATACCCTTACTGGGATTTGAACGTGTATATATATATATATATATATATATATATATATATATATATGTGTGTGTGTGTGTGTGTGTGTGTGTGTGTGTGTGTGTGTGTGTATGTGTATATATATATATATATATATATATATATATATATATATATATATATATATACACACACACACACACACACACACACACACACACATACATTGTTATCATTATCCCTCCTTCATTTAACTCTATCCATTATCATAGCATCCCCCCCTCGCCATAATAATCAAAACTTAGCTAAATTCAACTTAGTTCTTTTTTATTAACCTTTATATATAACCAAATAATTTATAATCTTCCTTTCATAGGTACCATTCAATATTCATATCCAATTACTACTTGTCATACCAATACATACGTATACATTATTATCATTATCAGTGGTTTATTTAACCATATCTATTGTCACTAAATTTCATTAAATTTAACTAGTTTTAGATTATACACTTTCATCTACAGTATCAACCTATATCTTTCCAATAGTAAAACAATCTCATGCTTTCTGCCATTTGTAGTATCAGTCCTCTAATCATCTCCTTAATCAAATTTGCATGGACTCCTCTTTGCAACTCATTGCTTATTGAGACTCTCATGTAATTTCAATGCCCTTCTTCTGTTTCCTTGATCAGCTTATCTTTAATTGTCAGTGGTGTTATCAATGATGTTGCTAATAAAATTTATCTTTAAATCCATAAATTCTTTGGTTTTTTCTTCTTCTGTATATTGCCATCTGGGGTAGAGTTCCCCTCCATTTAATTCTTCTTTCTGTATTCCACTCTTTCCATTTCCAGACACAAACCAATCACCATAGATATCAGCGGATTTGATTTCTTTGTGGTCATTTTTCTCTTCGGTTTTTAGGACTCTAACCTCCACTTTTTCCACTTGATAACCATCTCCAATTTCTTCATCATATTTTACTATTAGATGCTCTAGATTTTCCAACTTCTTCTCCATCCTTTCAAATATGTTTGATAATTTCTGAATTGCAAACATTATCTTTTGCAAACTTAAAGCTTCTTTCTGCTGTTAAAGCTGTGCCATAATTTCCAGCTGACAAATACTGCTGCTCTGGCTTGAAGGATTTTTACAAGGTTAAACATAAATTCACAGTAAAATCTTCTTTTCACTTTCTCTGGTTAGAGATATAGTTCAAAAGGACACCTGTGTAAACAATTTGTACTTTGGTTCTTATCGATCTCTATAAACAAACTGTGAGACTTTGAATTGCCAAGCCAGACTGTCCAGTGAGGAAAGTGAAAGTGCTTTGTTCCCAATGCACAAGCCTCCAGCCTCCGAGCAGCACCACTAACTTTCCCTCTGTTGTTAGAATTCTTTTTGTTTCCTTCTTTTCTCTCTTTTTTTATATTCCAAGTTAAAAAAATAAAAATCAAATTCTTGAGTAAAATAGAGGAGAAAAAGAGGAAAACACACGTAGTAATGAGGAAGGAGAATTTTAGTCCATAGGTTGCAAAAATAATAATAAAAAAGATAGAAGAAGAAAACTTAATCCATTCGTTTTAAAAGGCTTGCATAAATTCCACCCATAAAAATAGCATTTAAGAGCAAGATAACACACTGACCAAAACCATTCAAAGCTTAATTCCGCTGCTTATTTCTTCTGTTCTCAGATTTAAATTAATTTTAAGTTTTTGGTAGGTAGTCTCTTTTAAATTGGTAAAAATTCCTCACCAGCTGTAAACACTTTCTCTTTCTGTTTCCTTCCGTTTTGAGCCATCCCAACTTCATTAGCCTAGAGGCTGTGCTTTTATCGCCAGCTAGAAGAACTTCTCCTGGGTTCATCAGGGATTTTGTGGTGTCCATGAGATCAGCAGGACATATTCTTCCCGTTCGCCATCTCTGTGGGATGGTTTAGGTCCGATTGGACCACCCAGCGATAAAAGTTTTGACAGCAATCTCAGAGCATTGAGATCGCATGTCCGTCTCGTAATGACATTGGCTCCTCCTCTCCGGGTTTCAAATTTTTTTAGAACCTCTTCTGTAGGCATGGCCTGCTTTGTGGGAGTGGCTTGCCGGCCATGTGACTGGGTGACAGTGGCTTGCCAGCAATGTGACTGGGTGGGCAAGGCCAACTTGTAAAATGGGGTGAAACTCACTCAACAACACTCTTGCTTAGCAACCAAAATGTTGACTCAGAAACTCTGGCATTTGAAGCATGCAAGTCTTAAAGCTGTCACGTTACAAGACCCTTGCACCCCTAACCCTTCAGAAAAAAAACCCAAGGGGTATTCAAACTTGACAGCTTTAAAACTTGTGAACTTCAACTCCCAGAATTCCTCCTCTCGCTCTTCATCTTGATGATGTGCGGACGGGCAGGGGGAGGGAGCTGGAACCAGTTCTAAACTGCACTGTAGATTTGTGGAACCTCTTCTATAAAAGAGGTTAGAACTGGCAGGAACCCACCCCTGCTCCCAAGCCTCTCCACATCTTTACACACCTGTATCTGACTTTTACACACCTGCACAACCACTTACCTGACTTTTCTACAAACAATGTGACTGTCATGCTAACCAGCAAAAGAAACTCCTGAGGCATTTTTCCCCCTAGGGTATATGTTGTGTATGGCCGTTTCCTGGTTCCACTAGGGGGCACCTTACTGGGTTATGATTGGTTCCTGCTTGACAGCCGGCATATATAAAGAGCTGTCAAGCAGGGTCTCAGCATTGCCATTAGCTGAGACGGTCACGTAGTGAAATGCCGCATTGGCAACCTGTTAGCAATAAATTGTTAGCATTAAGAGATCTGGCTCGCCTAAGTCCTTCCCTCCACCCAAGTTCTCCCAGATAGAACACTGGCGACGAGGATGGGATCTCGGAACTGAAGACGAAGCCCAGAAAACAGCTGACTTATCACTGCCTCAGAGCACAGTCACTGAGATATGATAACTCTCGCTGAGGGAAAATTAGTCACTACGAGCTGATTACTTTAGTGAGGGTGGCAATCGAAGAAAGGGAGAAATGACCGTGACAGAAGAAGGAAAAGGTTTTGGGTTTTTTCTTCTCCTTCTTTTCTCCTTAATTAGAAAAGAGTGGCTGTTAGATAGGCATGGCCTCTATGAACGTACTTGCTGAATTTAATGCCACCTCAGAAACCTGGAACTCTTATATTAACCATTTTGAGTGTTTTTTAGAGTCAAATGAGTACAGTGATCTGTCAGAAAGTAGGAAAAGTACATGTTTTTTAAACCTGTGTGGAAGGGAAATGTTTAACATTGCGGGTACTCTAGTGGCTCTGCAATCTATTCACACAGTATCATGGGAGGTTTTGATGACAAAATTAAAACATCATTATGCGCCTACGCCGTCCAATGTGGCCCGCAGTCATGCATTCCACAGAAGGAACCAACATGAAGGGGAGTTGATCAATGACTATGTAGCGGCTTTAAGATTAGCCACCCTATACTGTAATTTCCATGATCTGGATGATGTCATCCTGAATCAACTTATTATAGATGTTAAAGGCCTCTGAATTCAGCGCCACCTCCTAGCCAAACATGACTTGAATTTACAGACTGCTTTGGATGAGGCTGGAGCAATTGAATTGTCTACCAAATCGGTGGAACAGATCCAGGGAAAGTCCAGTGCTCAACCCACTGGGAAGCAGTTCGAAGTTCACTACGGGGATGCCAGCCCTGAAGATGGCTTAGGCGACGAAGACGATGTCCATCGACTTAAGGCTGGTCCAGCAAGAGGTCAGCAGGGTAAGCCCCAGTCAGGACAAGCTAAATGCCCAGGATGTGGGGGTAAGCATAGCAGAGCTGACTGCCAATTTAAATCTGCAGTTTGCCTTAGATGCGGAAAGAGAGGGCATCTGGCTAGGCTTTGCAGGGCTTCCCTGCCTGTTGATAGTTCCCCAGTTACTTCCCCAGTGAGAGGCAATTCTTATGCAAGCAAGCCCCCAAAATTCCAGCCTCAGAGGAGAGAAACGTGTTTCTCTGTTCATGAGGGTGGTAAGGAAACAACAATTGATCAAATTGTTCACAAGGCAAACAGAAAGCTGTTTGTCACTGTGGCGTTAGAGGAACGTCCGTGCCCTATGGAGGTTGATACAGGGTCAACTGTCTCCATTGTCACCTGGAGCACAGCTAAAAAATGCCTGCCTAAGTTGTCTAAGGCTCAGCTGCTGCCTTGTTCGTTGCGGCTCAGGGATTTCCAGGGAAACCCTATTCCAGCATTGGGCAGTTACATCTGCAGGGTTACCTTTAAACAGTTTTGAAGCAGGCTGCCACTGGTGATAGTGCAAGGGAACGGCCCCAGTTTGCTTGGACTAGAGTGGTTTGACGCATTAGGTTTAAAAGTGACAGGGATCGATCACGTGGAATGCAATTCCCAACTGGAATTGCTGGCCAAGGAGTTTCCTGATGTGTTTAGTGAGGGTCTGGGACAGTACACAGGTACCCCAATATCATTCAGCCTAGACCCACAAGTCCCATCTAGGAGGTTCAAACCTAGGAGAGTTCCGTTTGCGTTAAAACCAAAAGTGGACGTGGAGCTTGACAAGCTGATAGCTCAGGGGGTACTGGAACATGTAGATCATGTTCGCTTGGAGACCCCCATTGTAACACCACTCAAAGCAGACAGCCCAGTAATTCTGAAGCTCGCATGAGCCCACCTGCATCTTCAAAGGCCGCTAGCACACCAAGAAGATCTGGGTGGATCCGGCACCGCCCAGCATATTTGGCTGATTACGCATGTGCTGTCTAAGTATGGAGGGGTGTTGTGTATGGCAGTTTCCTGGTTCCATTAGAGGATGCCATACTTGGTTCTGATTGGTTCCTGCTTGACAGCCAGCATATATAAAGAGCTGTCAAGCAGGGTCTCAGCGTTGCCATTAAGCTGAGATGGGCGCGTAGTGAAATGCCGTGTTGCAACTTGTTAGCAATAAACTGTTACCATTAAGAGATCTGGCTCACCTCAGTCCTTCCTCCACCGGAGGTCTCCCAGATAGAACAGTATACTTTATTGAAAAGCCATGTGGGCACAGAAGCAGAAAAGCCAGTTCTAACATTTTGCATCTCAAAGTATAATATAAATTCCCCATTTTTCCTCCCTGGTTGTCTGTTGAACAATCAGTTATACCTGGGTTGCTTTGACAACAATCTTTTTGCCTCAGACATTCTCAGAGTTGGTGACCTTGAGGGTGAAACTGTCTTAGGCTTCAAGATGGCACACTTGCATTCCAGAGTGTCCATCCCAAACCACTCTCAAATTCTCTTCCCACTCTGTTTATATTGTCTGGTTGGGAGCAGGTTACGTAGCGAGTCAACCATGACAATGATACACACACACACACACACACACACACACACACACACCAGTTGTGGGATTCAGCCAGTTTGCACCACTTTGGGAGAACCGGTTGTTAATTTTCTGAGCAATTTGGTGAACTGGTTGTCGGAAGAAATCATTAGGGCAGAGAATCAGTTTTTAAATTATTTGAACCCCACCACTGACAAACACACACACACACACACACACACGTATGTGAGTGTGGGTGTGTGTAATGTGGCAATTATGGGGTATTCATTAAGATCAAAAGCATTCAATGAGAAAGGATTAAAGGCCCAATCATGTCATGTATGTTGATTGCTGAATCTTCTATAGGTAGGCCACATTGGGCATGAGTGATACCTACTGTAGTTCCCTAGGAGAAATTTTAAGGAAAATGATTTTTCAGCAGATGTTTTTACAAACTATGAATTCAAAGTACACATGTGATCTTTTTAAGGAATAAAATATAAATATATAAAATATTTTCTCTACTGTTTCTTTATTTTTTTTAAAGAATAAAATACAGAAACTAATAAGATGATATTTTCCTATATGTATAGATGTGTGGATGCACACATAAATGTCAGCAATATAAATACTGCTCTCACCCAATTATGATGATTGATGCAAGGTTTTATTTAACAAGGCATGCACACCATTATAATTAAATAAGTGTCTGCAGCAAGGTAACCGTAAGAGTTTAGACCTAGAGCAAGTAAGAGCAAAACATTTACAGGGGTAATGTCAAACAAGCAATTTCAGAGTGTAATTTTTTTTTAAATATTCATTTTTGTAACATAAATTGAAAGGTCATTTCAAAAATAGGAAAAGCATACCTGATGACAAAACATAAATGTTATATTGATTGATATAGTGTAATTGTTATATTTTTGGACAAAGTTATCTCAGTTATATGCATATGTCCAATAGAGGGTGTTTGGCAGGATGGATGTTTAAAAAGGATATGGTTCACTCACCAAAAAGAAGTATATTTTGCTTCACACAGGTAAAGTGGATTCACCAGGTTCAATTTATGATGTATATCACAGATGGGAAGCTACTTACAAACACTTACATACCAGCATCTATAAATAAAAACTAAAATTGAAGCGTACACCGTAAAACAAAGTAAATATCCACTAAATAAGACTTGGAAATTTTGAGGCCCATGGGGCACACTTGGCCCATGGACTGTCCCTATCTCGTGGCAGGTGGTGGCAGGTGGTGGCAGCAGGGGTCAGTGGGGTGCCAACAGCATTGGCAGGTAGTCGCATCGGGGGAGGGGCGGGATGGCGTTGGTAGAGACAGGATGCCAGCAGTAGGAGGCAGGGTATCAGTAGTAGGAGTGTGGTGTTATGACAGGGGGCAGGGTGGTGGCCCCTCACAACAATCCCAGTTTTCCATGTGGCCCATTGGAAAAATTAATTGCCAAATAGTCAAATATGCTGCAGTAGCATTCCCTAAAGCGATCAATTCACCAAGAATTGATGGGACTGTCCAAAGGTCCAATGTTAGTGTTTTTCATAGTACTACAGGTAGTCATTGACTTACAACCATTTGAACAATTGTTTAAAGTTATGATGGCACTGAAAAAATGACTTTTGACCAGTCCTCACTCTCATGACTTCCGTAGCTGTCAGTCTCAAGGAACTAAGAATGGCACTATTAATTGCTCACAGTAATTTCTTTACTGCTCTTCACCTATAGACAGGAATCTTGCCAGACCAAAACATACTCTACATAACCATGAGATAAATCCTGTTGAGATTTTAGGGAGCATCTGTTCTCGGTCTCTTTTTGCAAACCAAGGACTTATTGCCCACCTGCCTCTTAGTTCCCTGGGAAAGACCCCCTCCCTACTGCATTACAGCATCAGATTCCTTCACCACAGTATCTATGCAGTCATGTGTTTGTGACTTGGGTGCATGTATTTCTCATAGTTGCAGTCTCTGGGGGTCATGTGATCACCATTTGCAACTGATGGCCAACAGGCAAAATCAATGTGGAGATGGATTTTCTTGTTTTGAACATTCACTCCTCCCTTTCCCTGTTGCACGCTGTCCTGTTTTTTCCCCATAACGTAACAATTACAATTTTGGAAGCATCCAAATGTATTTTGAAGCATTTTCCAAATTCCAACTGTGAGATAGTATCCAACCATGGTTGGTAATCTTGGCTTGGAGAGATGATTTAAAACATATGTTGCTACATGCCAAATCATTGCTTGCAAACGCCTTCTAGTACAGATAGTCCTCGACTTACAACAGTTTATTTAGTGACCATTCCAAGTTACAACAGTTCTGAAAAAAGTGATATGACTGTTTTTCATAGTTACGACCATTGCAACATCCCTATGGCCACATGATCAAAATTCAGATGCCTGACAATTGGTTCATATTTATAACGGTTTCAGTGTTCCAAGGTCATGTGATCAGTTTTTGCAACCATCTGACAATCAGTCAATGGAGAAGCCAGATCAGGGTGGGTTCTGGCCAGTACTACTGGGTTTGCTTGTATGAGCGCTTTGCATGCACACTTGGTACACGCTGTACCCACATGCACAGTGCAATAGAAATCATTCTATGCATGTGCAGAACTGAAAAACAAGATGGCGGTGATTGGGGAAACAGTTCAGGGACATAGCAGGCCTTGGTTGCTGCTGCTTCCAGCAACCCAGACCGCCAAACCACTACCGGTTCGGCTGAACCAGTCTGAACCGGTAGGAACCCACCACTTAGCCAGATTCACTCAACAACCATGTTACTAACTTAACAAATGCAATGACTCACTTAACAACTCTCTCAAGAAAAGTCGTAAAATGTGGGCAAATTCACTTAACAAATGTTTCACTTAGCAACATATTGTAGCTGTAACTCAAGGATTACCTGCAATGCAGCAGCCTCCATGCAGTTTCTTTTCCTTTTTAGGAGTTCATGCATGCTACATAAAAAACTTTGATACTGAATAAGACATTTTAGTAAAAGGAAGACACTTAATTAATTTCTTATCTTTCAAATTATTTTAGAACAAGGAATATGACATCTGATTGGGAACAACATACATCATCTTACCAAGTATTAAATTGCAACTTGTTTTTCTGCCCATAATTAAAGAGTATATTTACATTCTTAAAATACTGTAAGGGGATTCCCATCCTATTTTTCAATTCTTTTAACAAAATCTGGACAGTTGGCAAGTCTAATTGTTTCTCATGTTTTTTTTTCCTTTAGAGAAAATTCTGCAGAAATCAAAAGGACTAGCTAGGTCAAGAGTTAACCTCTAGCAAACTTCTAGCAGATGAGCAGATGCATCAGTCTAAAACAGGAGGAAATGAGTGATAAATCTTAAATTGCTGTACTCCAGGTCGCAAAGAGATAGCATTCATCTGAAATCAAAAAAGCAATTATGGAAAAACTGAACGTGCAAAAGATTTATTTTAAAAATCAGCCAAAAAAAATAAAATTCCTATGCCTTTTGTGTAATGCTTGTTTTTAGATGAACAATTAATTCAAAAATTAAATGTGCTATCCTTTCCTTCAAGTTTCTAATTTACTAAATATTTTATATATATGTCTAAAAGAATAAATCTCAGATATTATCCTGATAAAGAACTATCTTAGTCCAAAAACATTGTGTGAATCTATTCAAAAAGTCTCCATCATTAAGAAAAGTCTCCACCTGAAGAACGGTTGCAGGAACTGGGTATGTCTAGTTTAATGAAAAGAAGGACTAGGGGAGACATGATAGCAGTGTTCCAATATCTCAGAGGTTGCCACAAAGAAGAAGGAGTCAAACTATTCTCCAAGGCACCCGAGGGTAGAACAAGTAGCAAGTAGTAGGGTGGAAACTAATCAAGGAGAGAAGCAACTTAGAACTGAGGAGAAATTTCCTGATAGAACAATTAATCAGTGGAACAGCTTGCCTCCAGAAGTTGTGAATGCCCCAACACTGGAAGTCTTTAAGAAGATGTTGGATAGCGATTTGTCTGAAACGGTACAGGATTACCTGCCTAGGCAGGCGGTTGGACTAGAAGACCTCCAAGGTCCCTTCAAACTCTGCTATTGTATTGTATTGTATTATTCTTTATGTCAAAATAGAATTATTTCTGTCTTGGGGGAAAGTCTTAAATCATAACTAAGAGTCCCATATCTCTTTTGTTTTCTTGGCCAATGACCCATCAGCAATTTCTTCTAGCAAGTTATTTCAAATCTACGAGATGGCTGAACAGTAACATTAATTGGAATTCAGAGTGACTATTTCAAATTAATCAATCATCTTTAAATATCATTATCATTTGCCCTCACTGGGCCATTGTTTTTCATATCTGCCAGAACGAAAGCAAAACAACTTTGCAAGGCATTAGAAGAGGCAGGTTACCTTGATGGTGCTTTCAGATTACCCACAAGGCATACACTGTAGATCAGGGGCAGTGACGTGCGGTGAGGTTTATGACTGGTGAGGCACTGACACAGTGCTGGGTTTCAAATATTTTTAGACTTGTGGACTTCAACTCCCAGAATTCCACAGCCAGGCATGCTCAGTTCCAATTTAAAGCGACAGCATTTGTTTTTCTCCTTTGCTCCTTCTTTCTTTTTCTTTTTCTTCTCCTTCCCCTCCTTCC
Source organism: Natrix helvetica (assembly GCF_964273705.1). Taxonomy (NCBI): domain Eukaryota; kingdom Metazoa; phylum Chordata; class Lepidosauria; order Squamata; family Natricidae; genus Natrix; species Natrix helvetica. The sequence goes on along the minus strand of NC_138549.1, from coordinate 80,332,173 downwards.
TCCCTCTCTCCCTTCCTCCCCCTCTCTCAAACACACACACACACACACACACACACAAGTTGGATTGGACTATCTCTCCTACCCCTTCCCTCTCTCACTCACTCTCAAACAAACACACACACACACACAAAAGTTGGATTGGATATCTTTTCCAGTGGCTTGAAAGCAGCTCCTCTGCCACCCCCCCCCCCATTCCCCTGCTGCCTTTCCCAAACACCTCCACCATTGCAAATGCAGCCTGCTGTCTGGGTGGGAAATGCCTGGAACACAATAAAGCCCACCCACCACCTCCTGCTGGCAGGCTGGGGTGAGAGGAGAGGCAGAGAAGCCAGAGGGGAGCCGAGCCTTCCAAAAGAAAGAGGCTGGGGGGAAGTGTGTGTACTACAGCATGGCTCTTTGCCTGGCTTCCTGCCTCCTCCTGTGGTCTCCTCAGTGCTCGCTTGTGCTCTCCCTCCCCAAGTGTAGTTTGATTGCAGGTGGAGCCACTTGCCTTTTCAAACTTGTAATCAGTGAAGCTGGGCTAGATTTTTATATAGTTTTATCCAGCTATGTGTATGAGAGAGAGAAATGAATGGGGGCCTGGGGAGGAAGTCACTACACTTGGGGAGGGAGAGCACCAGTGAGGTTAAGCAGAGTTGATTGCAGGTGGAGCCACTTGCCTTTTCAAACTTGTAATCAGTGAAGCTGGGCTAGATTTTTATATAGTTTTATCCAGCTATGTGTGTGTGAGAGAGAAATGAATGGGGGCCTGGGGAGGAAGTCACTACACTTGGGGAGGGAGAGCACCAGTGAGGTTAAGCAGAGTTGATTGCAGGTGGAGCCACGTTGCCTTTTCAAACTTGTAATCAGTGAAGCTGGGCTAGATTTTTATATAGTTTTATCCAGCTGTGTGTGTGAGAGAGAGAAATGAATGGGGGCCTGGGGAGGAAGTCACTACACTTGGGGAGGGAGAGCACCAGTGAGGTTAAGCAGAGTCATCCACGGTGAGGCAGCAACTAGCTCAGCTTTTTCCTTTTACTTTTTTTTTCATGATGAGAGTGGTGAGGCTATGCCTCACCTGCCTCACCTGACTGCACGTCACTGATCAGGGGTATCAAACCCAAGGCCTGCAGGCTACAATGCAATTGGATCCGGCTGCTTTGGCCCTGTCTACCCAATGTGAAGATGAAACATCTGGTCTGTGTTGCTTTGGACTGCTCTACCCAGTGCAAAGAGGAAACATGCCAGCAGTTTGGAGAGTGGTGTCAAGCTGGTCACACCCACTCAGTTGGCCATGCCCACTCAGTCAACCATGCCCAGTGTGTGGTGTCAAGCTGGCTGTCAGTTTTGGAAGCCTTTTTTTTTTTTTTTTTTTGCTTCCTGACTCCACATAATTGAGCCTGGGAAATTGGGGTGGGTTTTTTGGTTGGAGCAATGGAAACTTAGCCATAACAATATTCCTCACTCTGGGAGTCAAGAACATTTGCCTGCACCTGGATGGGAGTGACTGGAGATGATCTCCAATCGAGTCTGAAGAATGGATTGGACCATGTGAGGAACTTGTGGGTGTGGAGCAGGATTGAGAACTTTCAACTGGGTGGGGAAAACCTGGAAGCTTTCAGATTTGGGGTTTCCCAGATGTGCCAACATGACATCTCTAATAACTTTGAGAAACTTCAGGCCTCGGGAGTTTTATTTCATTGGGGGTGTTTCTTGGAATCCTGAGACTGGTCATGCCCACCCAGTTAACCACACCACCCAGTCGTCCATGCCTGGCCGGCCCCCCAAGGTCAACCAAAGCCCTGATGTGGCCCTCAATGAAATTGAACTTGATACCCCTGCTGTAGATGATATTTCAATGATGATCAATTAAATGAAGCTTAGAAGTACCTTTAGACCAGGGGTGTCCAAACTTGGGAACTTTAAGACTTGTGGACTTCCGGTTCCGCCGGCGGCGGCGGCGGGCAGCTCTTTGCCCACTCCGGCTCCCCAGTGGGCTTCCCCACTCCTTGGGGGGCACAGGACACCCCGCAGAGGGGTCCTGTCGGAGGGGTGGCATCACAGAGGACTCCTGCAGCGGCGGCGGCCGGCGGGAGGTCTCTCGCACACCCAAGGCACCGGGGAGCAAGCTCGGAGGGCGCTTCGCGTTCCTGCGCCTCGCTATAAGCCGACTGGAGAATGCAACAATTGAAGGAAGCAGCTGCAGTGCGGTGAGGTTGCTTCTCTCTTCATCCCTTATTCTGCATGAAGAATTACTCAGCTTTTTAAAACTTTAAAATAACTTTCGGAGCATTTTGGAGGTGCGGCTGGAGGGAGGGGGTTTCCCCACCCCCCCTTGGACAAGCAGCGAGGAACAATTTTGCTCTCAGCCCCCGGGGAAGGAGGAGGGGGGAGAGCCAACGAATGAAGCCTCACTCAGGCTGAGATGATTTTCTTTTCAATTTAATCCTACATATTACAGTGATTTGAGGACTTTTGGAACTTTTTAAAACTTTGTTATGCCTCTGTGCCCAAAACTGGCAGGGCAAGATGGCACACTTCCGTTGTCTTTATGAACTGTGAAACCTGACTCCACCTTTAAAATTCAGGCTTCCGGTCTTTGTCTCCGTGTCTCCCAGAGGAATCTCTTGTGGATTGGTATTTTTTAAACCTTCTAGGGGAAATTTTCTATCTATTGCCAGACTTATTGGAGAGATTCTCTTCTGCCTGGTTCTTCTGCTCCCGGACTCACCTGGCTACCCTTCTTTTCTAACTGTTTATTTCATATTTGGACTGAACTTCTAACGTTATAAAGGATGGCATCCAAAAGACCCCCTCCTTGAAAACCTGGCTTTGCCACTTCTGCTCCAACATCCGCAACATCCAGTCCAGCCACACAGTCAAAGATAACAGAACTGATGCAATATAAGACTACAGAGATGGACTTTCAACAAATGCTTCAACAAATTTTACAGGGCCAGGAGGAAATCAAGAAACAGCTAAGGGAAATGAAAGATGAAATTAAAGAAAATCAAGCCCAAATATATAAGAAGTCACAAAGACTGAATCTTGTGGAAGGGGGGGTGGAGGAGGTGAGGGGGGGGGGGTAGAAGCTGTGCAGAAAGGGAACAAAGATCTTGACATCCAACAGATGAAAATAGAATTTGAGAGAATGTCCTATTACCTTAGATTTCAAAATGTTATAGAAGAAGATGGGGAAAACATAAGGGACATCATGATAAACATCCTGGCTGACTACACACACAAAGAAAAACAACAGATGGGGTGGGATATAGACCTGGTTTATAGAGTGAACTCAGCTTATGCTAGAACTCACAATGTACCCAGGGAGGTTCACATTAAATTTCTTAGAAAAAGCACAAGAGATGAAATTCTGGGTGTACAAAGGGGGCAAGCATTGACATACCATGATATGGAGATAACCATTCTGAAGCAGATCCCTAAGAAGATTAGAGAAAAAAGGAAGAATTATTCGCAATTAGCGAATAAATTATACCAGAAAGGGGTGTGGTTTAGATGGTTGATGCCTGAAGGTATGCTGATATTCTGGGAGGAGACAAGAATTAGAATCAATTCACCCATAGAGGCGCAGGCCTTTATGGAAAAAAACAGAACACTCCTAGAAAAAACACGAGACACTACAGCGTACATGCAGGACACGGGAGGGGCCAGAGCTCTGCCAGTGGAGGGAGATGGGGCAATAGCAAGAAGACTCAGATCACAAAAATAAACAAGAAAATCATATTATTATAAACTGGCCGAAAGTGATAATGGAATTATATCTGGATTTTATACTGTAATGTCTAATCTGATTGAATTTAGTAATAGAACTAATATGCTGATTGTAATCAATTATATACCAATGCATTATATATAAATGTATACTATGAGTATGGAGAGAGGGGCGCCTGTCACACTTTGCAACTGCCATAATTTGTATACCTGTCCATTTACCCTTTTCCCTATAAATGTTGAAAAAACAATAAAAAAATTTGTTAAAAAAAAGAAAAGAAAAGACTTGTGGACTTCAACTCCCAGAATTCCCCAGCCAGCTGGGGAATTCTGGGAGTTGAAGTCCACAAGTCTTAAAGTTCCCAAGTTTGGACACCCCTGCTTTAGACTGAATGGTCATCTATCAGAGGTGATTTAGCATGTCTTGAGTTTAGCAGGTATTTGGACTAGATGAAAATTGTGGTTTCTGCTCATTCTATGATTCTAAAAAAGCAAGTTGAGAAATTGCAGCCAAGGCAATTATAAATCAAAACTGATCTGGAGGATGTTCATGTCTTTGTTTTCATTTAAATATAACGATATATTTTTTTTCCTATGGGAAATACATTTATATTTAAACCAACCCCCCATCCCCACCCCAAGCATGGACATCCAGTCAATTTTGATTTATAACACATAATAAATATAACAATTTACTTCTTTGCTATGGGAAGCAGTGTGGTGACCTAGTGGTGAAGATGTTTGCTTCCCATTTGGAAGGTTGAGAGTTTAATCCTAGGTAGTGGCAAAGAGAAAATATCTGCTGTGAACTCCACATAGACTTCAGGAAGGGCATCTGGCTAGTAAATGCTCAGCTCCCTTCAGTCGCCTTGACTCTATCCCAGATTAAGGGATTGCAGGGTTGTAAAAAGAAAAAAAATATTTCCTATGAGTGTCAAGCCTGAATTTGATCAGGTTGTGGGATTATTTGACTGGGTTGTGATAACATGAATTCAGTTTGACACCGTTGGAAAAGGAAGTGGGGAGAGCTGAGAATGGACTCGTCAGCCAAAATAACATAGTTGGCTGATGAGTCAGCCACATTCCAACAGCTGGCTGACCGAAGGAGGAGGAGTGAAGTCACCAAGCAACCAG
>NC_138549.1:80129828-80304828 GCF_964273705.1 Natrix helvetica | reverse complement strand
CCAGTATAGCTAACAGGTTCAAATTAACATTATTTACCAAAGTACAATAAGTCAATCTCTCCTGCAGTGATCCTGGTCCCTTTCTCCCAATTATCTACTATTCATATTTGTTGCCTATGGGCTTATTAAAAAATAAAAAATACAGTTGATTTAATAACCTCAATGAGAGAGCTAAGAGCTGTTCTCCATAATGGGACCAATTACATTCTCTTTTGAAAACATAGATATATCCTCTTTTGAAAATATGTATATATTCTCTCCAGGAAATGTGAGAATGATCTTGATGAACCGTATCTATTATTTTTGGAATTAAATCCTTATATGAATATCTTTTATCTAAGGAAATTAAAAAAACCTGACTTATATCATTAACTAAATATCTAAAACAACTATTTTCTACAAGGCTAAAATGCTTGTTATAATAACATCTTTGCTAATGCTTTTGTATATTTATGTGATGAGGCAGACATATCCTGTCTTCCAACTTTCCAGCTTTTGTACTGATGCTGATTTTACACTATATTTTATATCAGTGTTAAGATGGGCAGAGCATATTAAAAACACACAATAACATAACCTGTTTCTAGCTGGCATTTATGTCCAAGCTCTTATATCTATTTAAGAGTATAAAATGGCAAGAAAATTGAAAAATGTAATGCATAAATGAAGAATGGGATTTGTCTTGCCATACTAAGAAGATTAAACATTGGCCTAGACCATCTAGGATTTAACATCTAGTTATCAAAGCCACATCCTGATTCTTGTAAAGAGACTAGATTATAGCTTTTCCCAAGGTCAGAAAAGTCCATCCTGGCAAGTGAGACATTTAAAAGTGATTTATTGTTCAGCATCATAGATCTATGCATTTTTATCTGTCTATAATATAAACACGACAGAGGTGTTTGAAGCAATGCCAATGAGGGTTCCAAATGAATTATAAATGGTGATAAAATATAATTCAATTCACAAGAGGCAGGACTCAGCATTTCCACTAATATGGGGTGCTTTTTAAAATAAGCAGATTGGTTTACTTTGATTATATTCCATTCACCTCCGTGTGTGTGTGTGTGTGTGTGTGTGTGTGTGTGTGATCAAGCTCATTTAAAAAGAGCTACTCAGAAAGACTGAAATAGAGCCAGCTGTGACTTTGCATTTAGCACAGTTTTGCATCTAGCCTATAGATAATAATAAGCTGCGAAGAACTATTACTTCAATTCTGGCCTACTTGATTTTACAAGCTCAGACTGTAGAAGTCTCAACCCTTGGAGCTTGTCCATATTATCTTGATATTATGTGCATGATTTTACGGCTGTGCTGAGTCTGTTCTCTCTACTAGACTAAATTATATACTTAGAAAACATTTACTCTGCCCCTTGTGAGCATGCCTTGGCATCCCTATCGGAATAAAACATTTGCAGAAAAATGGTACTTGATAAATAAAATGCCCAAATGTCAAAGAAGTGTTGAAATTATGGAATTTACATTCTAATTATGATTTACAGAAGTATCCATCAATTGTTTTCTTCAAGAAAAAGATAACATTTATGTTTGACCAATATCTTTTGATCAGACCCATGTTTGCTCCATCAACTTCTGCAGTATTCCCCAAACTCCCAATAATCCTTTGGAAGCACAATTTGACTGAGCCCTGCTGCTTCCTCTTTGATGACACTGCCTAATATATTGAGAGTGTGCTTGCACCATAAATATGGCCAACATGGCATTAGAGAAGAGGGGGAAACTGTTTTGCAGGATGAAACAGTGGTGGCGCAATGATTAGAATGCAGATAGCAGACTAATTCACTGCTCATTGCCAGGCGTTCAATTCTAACCAGTTCAAGTTTGACTCAGTCTGCCATCCTTCCGAGGTCAGTAAAAAGAGGATTGATTTTTTTTGGGGGGGGGGGGGGCAATATGCTGACTCTGTAAACCACTTAGAGAGAATTGTAAAAGAATTAGGAAGTGGTATATAAATCTAAGTGCTTTTGCTAGTGTAAGTGCTATTGCTAAAAGATGAGACAAGGGCAGACACACAATCAGAGACTTTAAGTTATAGTCTACTGCAGTATGTCAGGATTCTATTCTGTAGGATCAAGCAGTTATAACCACTGAGACAATTTAAATATTGATGGGGTATATGAGTACTATATATATTGTGAAAAGATGAGAGGAAGAAGAAAGATAGCAATAAAAAATTATATAACAAAAGGAGAAGGATGAATATATAAAACAATTGGCCATAATTTGTTCAGAAGAGAGATTATCACTGTGATAGATATAATTATAAGCTAAACTGTGAGATATACACACACAAATCCCACAGAAAGAAAAGCTTCTGTTTAAAATCCATCTTATTGGAGAGATATAGTAAATCTTATTTGATTTCCAGCCTATTTATTACTCTACTCAGAATAAAAAAAACCCAAGATGGTGTTCCATTTCTTGTGGGGACACCTTGTTTTTCAGCAGCATTTGCAGCACTCAAGCTATATATCACAGGCAAAATTTTACACAGATTTTCAACCAGGAATGAGAAAACTTAGACATAGTCATCCCACCTTCAACAAGTAAATAGATCACATCAAATTGCTCCATACCAAGTTGGAGCACACCTTGATTAAATACCAATTGCAACATAATGAGAAAGTTAACTCTCCACTTTCTTCACTGGCTTTATAAATTCCTTACTTAAGGAAGGTGGAGTAAAGTTTATGATTTAAAACATAAGAAAGAGAAATAATTGAGTTTACACTTAATATGAAGCCAAAGGGACTTTTGGGCTATTGGAATGCTATCTATATGAGACTAGCTCTGGAAACTTCAACTGGTGCAAAATGCAACTGTTAATATGAACCTTCTGATACTGTTATGTAACACCAAAACTTCACAGACTGTGGTGACTACTAGTTTGTTTCTGAGTGTAATTCCAGGTACAAAGTGACAGCATACAAAGTCTTCTATGGCTTGGGAGCAGGATATCTATGGGACCACTTGTTCCAACTAAAATGTGCCCTCTTAAGTTTTGTTGGTAGAGAAACCTGGCTAAGAGGCCCCCGCTTGCAAAAGGGATGGTGGTGTAGATTTGGAATCTGTGGTGTAAGGTCCCTTTGGAAATAGGATTAGCATCCCCATTGTAAGTATTTAGAAAATTAGTGAAAACCTGGGTGTTTAAAAAGGCATTTAGGGATTGGGCTGTGAAGCTATACTAATGAGGTTGTCATTATAATTCTCATTATGAGGTTGACTTACTTGTATTGTAGGTATTATAGAGGTTTTTATTGTATCCTGATTTAGTGAACTTCTTAGAAATTGTCTTTTGAACAAAGTCTCATAAAAGCCCTTATAAATATCTAAATATTTAGAAATGAATTCTAGGTATCCGGTCTCACTCTGTCTTGTTTTTAGAGTAGCCGGCAGAACTCATTTAATTTTACTGCCCTCAGTATTTTTCCATATGGCAATGTTAAGACATAAACTTCCACTCCCAGAAATCATCAGCCAGCATGGCAATTCTAGGAACTGATGTCCACAAAGTTGCCAACTTGGAAAAAACACTAGTTTAAATGAGGAAATTGCAAGATTAAACAGCCTCAGGTTTTAAAATGTCACATATTTTCTATTTGTATTATTGTTTTATTGCTTGTGATTCCACATCATCACCCAAGTGCTCACAGATACTTACAGCTCTAATTTGCACAAATATATTTAAGTTCAAAATTAATTTGCTTCTCTCACTTTACTCTTTGCCCAAATACTCTCTGACTTATCCTTTGAATTCCTGTAGCTAACAACCTCTAGCCTAATAACCTGGAAGCATTTATCTTTAATAATCTCTTACAAAGAAGTATCAAGTGAATTGCTTCAGAACTGGCTTTGGGAATCCGCTCTTGACTATTGCTGTGGTTTAAAGAAAGTTGAACGGGGATGCAGTTCATTGAAGTGTGCAGTGGTTGGAGATGCAAGCTAAACCTATACAATCCTAGTTTATCAGGATATTTTAGCTTTTCATTGAAGTGTGCAGTGGTTGGAGATGCAAGCTAAACCTATACAATCCTAGTTTATCAGGATATTTTAGCTTTTGAATGCCTCTAGAGCAGTGGTCCTCAACCTTTTGGGCACCAGGGACCAGTTCCATGGAGAGAGGGTTATTTCATGGACTGGAGGGGATGCTATCTACATCTCATGGATGGGGCTTCACTTGTATGCCCGGTTTCTGGCATGTCATTGCCTGGTGCAGAGGTTGGGAACTCATGCTTTATAGATCCTGTATCTGTATAAGAATATATTGCATCTAATGATAAAGAGAATATTTGTAGCTCAGGGTTGAAATGAAGAGGCCCTTGGTGCTCTCTGAGCTTGGTTGTTTTATTGCAGATATTTCATTACCCAAGCTAGGTAATGCAAGAAAACAACCAACCCAAAAAGCAACAAGGATCTCTCAAGATACTACATTTTTATTTATTGTCAAGCTCATTGGAATATTTAACATCCAGACTATTCTAGGAACAGGTACATATCCACACATTCCCTGTGAATGAAAACCACATGGTGAAAACTGTTTTATTGCTTTGCACTCAGGGTTTATTTATAACAATGACACTGCTCATTCTTTTGAAGAGTAAATTAGCCCCTGCAGATGTTGATATTAAACAACAGCTATTCTGGATAATAAATCGAACACTGAGTAACACTCTTGATTGCTAGGTAAGTAAAATGTGTTTGTAGCCATAAATTATATCAATTTATCCACAGACAAAAAGCTTAATTGAGGCAGATTTTTTTTTCTCTTTTGAGCTAGATTCAAAAAAGAGCGTTGGAATTGTTTTCCATACTATGGTCGAGATAAAGATCCAAATTTGCAAAAGAAGCAATGAGAGAGTTGTGAAATAGCTTTGCATCTGTAAAAAATTGCTTCTGTGTCGAGCAATTTCACATGTTCTCCACCCCATCATTGTGTACTGGACCACAATGTTCTGCAACACATAATATTCTGGAATGAAGGAATCTCTGAAAGGATTGATGAAAGCTTACATTGTAGTGTTTATAGATTGACACCTATGAATATTTGTGACCAGTCCCTAGAGCTGAGATCAAAAGGTACATAAGAGGAAAGATTTTCACACATCATCCCTGCACCTGTTTCTCACCTGATAGACAGTTGGTTAAATCAGTATCTGCATTCAGAGAACAGGGGGCTGTTGATATTTTGTGTTTCCTGTCTTCAGGATGTACTTTAAATGGAAAGAGAAGCATTTCTATCTTCACCAGTTATATATATATTTACAAGTTGTGGCCAACTTGTAAAATGTGGTGAAACTCACTTAACAATGCTCTTGCTTAGCAACTAAAATGTTGGCTCAGAAACTCTGGCATTTGAAGCACGCAAGTCTTAAAGCTGTCAAGTTACAAGACCATTGCACCCCTTTAGAAAAAAAACCCAGGGGTGTTCAAACTTGATAGCTTTAAGACTTGTGGACTTCAACTCCCAGAATTCCTCCTCCAGTCATGTTGGTTCGGAATCTCTGGTATTGAATTGTAGAAGTCTTAAAGCTGTCAAGTTACAAGACCCTTGCACCCCCAACTCTTTAGAAAACACACACACACACACACACCTACCTGAGGAAAGACAACAACATAATCATTCTCCCAGAAGACAAAGGTAACGCCACAGTGGTGATGAACACATCTGACTACCAAACCAAACTATCCAACCTACTCCAAAACCCCGCTTACAAACCTCTAAACACAGTCTACAGTTCTGGAATTTTGTTAGTGGTCTCTCTTCCAAATATAATTGAGTCTGACCTTCCTTAGCTTACTTGCTTGCTTGACTTTAAAATCGATCAAGGTCAATTAGTTGCTTGTAATGGAATGTGTGAAAGACCTTGAGAGAATGGGTTAAACTACTGTAGTATCTTCCTTATTGAAGGAAGATACTAGTCTGTGTGGAAATGGACAGACTAATGCTAAAAATAAAAGATAAAGGAGAAACAGAATACTATGCTACATGGGATAGATTCTATCAATGGCTAGAAACATGAAGTAGAAGTTGGAATGCGAAAGAATCAGGTTAGGTGGACATGGAAAGTGGTACTATGTATGTATTAGAATGTAGGTATTAGATCGATACGTTGATATTGTAGAATATGATGGTTAAAAATAACTGTTCAACACTAGCACTGTTTAAAATAGTATGTATGTTATTTGTTTTCACTTTTGTTTTATGGCAAGTGAAATGCCAGGACAATTAGCCTGTATTCAATATATTTATATGTAAACAATAAAAACTGTATCTTTTTAAAATAAAGAGAATGGGTGAAGAAATGCTTCTTAGTAGGGAGCAATCAAGTAAGACAGTGCTTCTCAACCTGTGGTCTCTGGACTCCTGGGAGTGGGTGCATGATATCATCACAGGGGCTACGCAATGGGTTGCAAAAATCTTATGATTTATAACTTGAGTTAAGTCTTGGTGGTCCATGGTCATGGTTCATGGCCACAAAAGGTATTCAAAAGTCCATGGTGAAGAAAAGGTTGAGAACCACCGAGGTAAGAGACATCATAGCCTGCAGCTAAAGAGCTGTCAGAGGAAATGGCTCAGAAAAAAAAATCCCCACTGGTTTCTCAGACTGTCAAGAAGATGGAGAGAGAATTGTACTTTCAGACTTGTTTCTATTATTGTTGCCTTAGATTGAAGGAGAATTTGCACATCTGGTTGTGTTTCATGCCTGGTTTACTTCATAAAGCTGATACCTGTGCAATTTGCGATGGGTTGGTATATAAAATGATCCCTTGTTCCCAATTGTTCCCTCATTTTTGTATCTGGAAATTGTCTCACTATGGTTCTGGAGTTAGTATCATAGTTGTTAAGTGAAACGGGCTTCCCCATTGACTTTGCTTGTCAGAAGGTCACAAAAGGAGATCACATGAGCTCAGGACACTGCAGCCATCATAAATATGAATCAGTTGCCACACGATCAATGGTCATAAGTGTGAAAAATGGTCAGAAGTCACTTTTTTCCAGTGCTGTTGTAACTTTGAATGGTCACTAAGTGAACCATTGTAGGTCGAGGACTACCTGTATTAGATATATCAGCAGACAGAAAGCAGTGATGCACTTCTGTTTTGAGACAGTGGCAACTGATGTTTTCACATGCTAAAGGGCCCTGGTGTTTTCCCTCAAGGTGCCTTTTGCTGGACGACAGCATCAATCAGCATGCATGTGTGCTATTGAAGCCCAGGAACCTATCAAGAAAAATGCAAACTTAAAATTGCAGTAACCCTAGTAGGTGCCAATTCCTCAAGTCATTACCTTCTAAAAATTAAACTGTGAGGCAGGTAGAGTTAAGGCACAGAATAATAAGAGAACAGAAAGTGGGAAATCTGTTCGCTCCTATTTCACAAGAACCAAAATGTATATATTATAGGAGATTGGTAGCACTATCAGCATTTTCCATATGTTTGACTATCTGCCTATACACTAGCTATTAAAGAGAGATGATTCTGCTTCATTTTAAATTGGTTGAGGGCTTAAGCATGGCTAGTGGGATAGTGCTAAGATACCCTGCTTATTGCCTAAAGCACTATTACAGACAGGTGTCTCTCTACATCGTCAGTTTGTTAGGCAAGAACTACAGCTAGAAGCTGCTGCACATATTAATCAGCTCTCTTAAATGGTCACAGTAGGCAAGCATGAAATTCAAAAGTATGGGACTGAAGCATGGCAGTGATATGCGGCTGCCTTTGGGGAGGAGGCAGATGTGTGATGGTTTCACAGGCTAAATGGACTTTGACAGATCTTCCAAATTGCTCCTGGGTGATCTTTGTGAGCAGTGCTTTGCTGTAGCTCAAGCAACATTTTGTCATTTTGGGAGAGGGGTGTACATATGGGCCATGAATGAAGGTTGCCATGTTAGAAGGAAATGAAAGACTGGACACCTGGACTACAAAGACATAATCCCAGTATTTTTTAAAATTTCTGCTCAAGAATCCATTCCTGTTTGTAACGATGACTAAAGCAGTGTGTTGGAAAACCAACACAACACCAATGAAGTTTGGCACAAAAGAACGAACAACATCATTAATTGTTTTCAGGGTTGATGTGGAATGTTAGCAATTGTCAGAACACATCATCTCTGCTTCTATTTTCTGTCATTGACACTATAAGAAGGAACTATAGGTTCTTGTCAGAATATGTTCTTTGCACTGAAAGTGGTCCTAGAGACTTGTCTCTCTGTCTGTCTGTTCATCTGTCCATACATATCTTTCTTTCTTTCTTTCTTTCTTTCTTTCTTTCTTTCTTTCTTTCTTTCTTTCTTTCTTTCTTTCTTTCTATCTATCTATCTATCTATCTATCTATCTTTCTATTATCTATCTATCTATCTATCTATCTATCATCTATCTATCTATCTATCTATCTATCTATCTATCTATCTATCTATCTATCTATCTATCTACCTACCTACCTACCTACCTACCTACCTACCTACCTACCTACCTATCTATCTATCTATCTATCTATCTATCAGTCTATCCTCTATCCAATACATATACCATCACAAACTACTCTCTCAGTTAGGAACCATAATAAAATACACAACTTAAAACATCCATGATATACAATTATTAAAATGTCTATAGAAGATAGGCAACACATTAAAGTGAAAAATCTTCAATAAATACAGCAACTAGTGCCACCATACAAGAACAGTTGTAACACAGATAGCATCCAACTCATTAACCACTTATGTGATCTTCAGAAGAGCCCTGTCTTCACCAAATTCTGGAAAGCTGCCTGGCAGCCTTCTTAAGTGTTTCTGAAGTCTAGTCTCCAAGGAAGAAGAAAGTGGTTTGCCTTTCCTAGACAACTTAAGCAGTTGGTTAATCAAGAAATGATTAATTCAGAATATCTGATTTGATTAAGAGGACAGCACCAAGATAAGTGTTATGATTATCCCGATCAGTTGTGGGATTCTTACCTTCGCTACCGGTTTGCAAATATGAGGGCGCTCACATGTGCAGAAAGTCACGCATTACATCGGGAGATGGGTGGAGCCTCCAGCAGCAGCCACTACCAGTTCATCTGAACTGGTAAGAACCAACTGCATGCCACCTCTGATCCTGATCCAATATGCACAAGCAATCTTGTAGGTTTATGTCTTCCAATATGCTGGATGCCCAATACTAAACTGAACTACAGAATGTTTGCCTATGTGAAACAGAAAGGTTGTTACAATAGTACCTAGATAAATATAAAGCCACCACAACCTCTTTATCTGTATCCATGGACATAGATTCTAGAAAACTGGTTGATATTTTATTGGCTTTATCTTCATGGTTTTTGAGTCTTATGTACACTGAAACACCTTTTTGGAGTTATGTATGGAAAATTCCTTTAACTGAGTCTTGTGGGAAATGGAATGTCTGGCTGAACTAATCTATCTTTCACTCTTTAAAGCAAAATGTCAGACATCATCTTGTTCGTAGTAGTACAGCAAAGGAAAAGTCCAGGGAATTTTTTTCTTGGTGTTACAGAATTATTATTTTTTTTAGAAAAAATGTATTGTCATATTGTACAGCAGATGATTTGTCAAAATCCAAGATGTCATTATTGTCTTTTCAATATCAAGTGAATATATATTTTAGTTACATTGGCCTTTTGAACAAATTTCAGTTGTGTGACTGCTTTTGTTTTAAGTATTTATTTTTGTGTTGGATTGGTGCATTCCCACATTTTTTTTCCAGTGAGATGCTTATATAATACAATTTTTTTTTGAATTTTGCTATGCATTATTTATAAAGGAAATGCTTCTCTCTTAAACCAAGAAAATCAAAACTGTGGTGAAAGAATTCCTGAGTGAGTTGATTTATTCGAAATTTAATTTTGTCTAATTCTCAAGGTGGGTGAATGTTAGAACTTTGAAAAGTGTGAAGGCAGGTGGAGTTCTTGCCACGATAGTGAGAGTGAAAGAGCAAGATATGTTAGGGATGGATGTATTAAGATGCAGTGAATTTAAAGGAATAAGGAATACATAGGTGTGAATATGGAGCTGAGAAGATCTAAAATTTGAGCACACCTGTTGCTTATCAAAGGTGCAAAACTAATCAGAAAATTTTCATAGACTACAATATCTAGCTACCAAAATTCAGATACCCCCCCCCCCAAGAGAAGCAAAGGGTTTGGGTCCTTTTTCATATCCCAGGTGCCTTCTAGTGGCTTTATACAACCTGTTAAGTAAGTAAGCTCCCTGTTAGGAGAGTGAGTATGCAGAGAAGCATAATGAGAGTGGTATGGAAGAACACGCACAAACCAGCATACAGAGACACCGAATAGTATAAACAATAGTAGTTTACTATGTGGAAATATAGATGTATTCAGAGTTCAATTTAAAATCCAAGTCATACAGGGTTCAGTCAGTCATTTATCAATGTTGTCAGTTAAGGAATGATCCTTCGAACACAGTCCAGTATCAAATAATCAGTTTAGCACACAAAATAGCTAACAGTAGCAAAAACACAGTACCTCACGATACATCCACCGATCAGCGTCTAACAAAACAGAGAGCTAACAGTCATTCTGGCTCCCTCTTATGGCTGCTTGAGATAATAGCAACCAATCACATTACAGCAGTACTTAAAGCTACAGTACTAACATCCTGGTTTATATATTGCTGTTAGCTTACATTCCTAACACAACCTATTTTGATATTCTCATCAGAGAATAAAGTGATGGATTTAAAAATGTTCTTAACTTTGTGGAAAAGCACATACTTTGCAAGTGAAAAATCTCAAATTTAAACCTTGTCAGGTGATTGCCAGACATTGTAAGGCTAGCCATATTATATGACATTTGAGAAGCACTTCATGATTTAGAGCAGGGATTGGCAATTGATTTTCCCAAGGAGTCACATGAGAAACTGGGACTGCTATGGAGGGCCACCACTGTGCCACTCACTGCACTGCTCCCCACCACTGTCATGCTATGGCCCCACCACCACCCTACTCTCCACTATTCTGCCACCTGGCTCCTTGTTGTGGTTCATCAACTGCCAGAAAGAGATGGCAGTTGAGTCAGATGAGTCAGAGGAGATGGGGGGGGGTTACCATCGGAGCCGGCGGAAGGCTGTGAGGAGCATGAGGTCTCAGAGCCAGATGCAGAGCAGGGTCCATATCCTCACACTCAGGTGGAGAGACAGCTGTTTTCAGGGCCTGAGCTGAGCAAGGGGGAGGAACAACTGGGCCCTATCCCAGATGTGCATATGCTCAGAGATGTGCAGAGAGATCAATGCAGGACAGAGGGGCAGCTATCCAGGAAAAGAAGGAGATATTAACAAGCCCCTCCCTGGCTGAGATATAAGGAGGAGGGGTGTGGGAGGCAAGATTGTCAGAGACATCTGTTCATGCTCCAGAAGAATTCCCTCCAGTGAATTCCTTCCTTGCTGCTAACCAGGTTGGTCAGGACTCTTTGTGTTGGGATTGAATTGAGGCTCCCTGCGGGGAACTCAGAGAATGCTGCGGTTTGTGAGTCACCTAGGAATGTGTGACCTGGAGCTGTGTCAGTGAATGCTGTGTATTCCTGCCTTTCTAAATAAAAAAGGGGTTTCTCCTCACAAGTAGGGTGTTGAGTGGGGCTCATGAAGGTTGGGTCAGAACACCCCTTTCCAATGCAACCCTGCCCTGAATACTGATGCCACCAATGTGGGCAACTGAAGGGCTGGATGTGACCAAGGGGTCATAAAATATCCAAGTCTTATTTAGTGTGCATAAGCATAAGGTTAGCCAAATGAACAATTCATTTTGTATAAATAAGATTTGTATATTTGATGTACATAAAATCATCTGTTTGCTTCATGAATTAGCAGGAATATTCATATATTTCCATAAGCATCCTAAGTTCAAACTTCTCAGTGTTTTGTGTGTATGTGTGTATGGTTGTGGACTATGGTAATATTTCAATGACCAAGTGAATGAGAGTGGTGCAAATGTTTATGTTTGGTAACATTTATAGTAAAAGGACATTATCTCAGTATTCTCATAAAATTGCACCAAGACCTTGAAAAGTTTCACCTCACCCTCAGTTACCTATAAAAGTCATCCACTTTTTATGGCACAATCAAACTACACAATGGAAACATTAACAGTACATTCTACAGAAAACTTACAGATGGGCATTCACACCTGCCTCAGCTTCCATCCACAATCCACCAACAGCCCCATTGTCTATAGCCAGTTTCTACACTAAAACTGCACTTATTCTGATCTTCTGGACAGAGATGCTCAACTGATGGAATTAAACCAGACATTCAAGAGATTGAATTACCCACTCAGTGAGATCCCTGGGCAAATCAATAGTGCCAAACCAATTCCCAGAGAGAACCGACTAAATGGCAGACCACAAAAATAGAACAATAGTATATCACTGTATTGTTACCTACAATACAATCACTACAACCACAATTTTTGTCCTCAGGTCATAGCTCAAATCAATAAAATGCATTATTAATAAGTTAAACCCATATTGATCAATGATATCATCCTTTCTCAGGCACAAAGTGACATGCTCCTACTTGCAAATAAACAAATACCTGACCTGAAGAAGATTCTCACAAGCAAAAGAAACACGTAACAATTGCAAACATATGGGAACCAGATCCTTCAACAAACCCGGATGCCTATTTTGCCCCAACATTTGCCTCAACAGCACTATCAAAAGCACTACACATGTTTTTGTCTAATGTTGTATATATCGTCATCAGTCACCAATGCTTCTCTGATGGTTGTGGACCAATAAGTCAGACTTTAGACAAAATAATTGAATAACTTAACATCAGAACTCAGAACAAAGAGAAAATGATATAAGAGCATTGTAATTTCCCAGAATTCTCCAAACAAGATGTCAACGAAGTACTTTCAGAAGAAAATAAGATTATCAGCACATTTCTACATGAGACATCAAATGTTTCTGGCCATCACAGGAAGTATCAGAAGCCTAACAGGTTTTTAACCCATTGCAATTGTTAATGTATAAGGTACTTGTAATCTCTCTCACACATAATTTACAACAGAATAGTAACTTTTTCTTTATCCTCACCCACCTCTCTTGAATCATCGCGGTTTTATTTCTACACTTGTTTAACCATTCCATGCTTGTCATATATCAGGCTACAGTTCACAAAAGCTTAGCGTCAACAGTTGCTCTCAAACTCATCTTGGTATTAGTACCCATATTAGTACAGCTTTAAAAAGCCTTAGTAAGACCACACTTAGAATACTGCATCCAGTTTTGGTCACCATATTATAAAATGTATGCAGAAACTCTGGAAAGAGTGCAGAGAAGAGCAATAAAGAATAGGGGGCTGGAGGCTAAAACCTATGAAGAACAATTGCAAGAATTGGGTATGACTAATCTAGTGAAAAGAAGGGCTAGAGGTGGCATGATAACAGTGTTTCAATATTTGAGGGATTGCCACAAAGAAGAGGATTTGTCAATCTATTTTTCAAAGCACTAGAAGGCAAGATAAGAAACAATGGATGGAAACCTATCAAGGAAAGAAGCAACCTGGAACTAAGGAGAAATGTCCTGACAGTGAGAAAAAATGAACTGGGATGGCTTGCCTTCAAAAGTTGTGGGTGCTCCATCACTGGATGCTTTTAAGAGACTGGCCAGCCACTTGCCTGGAATAATATAGGGTCCCTGCTTTTGCAGGGGGTTGGACTAGATGACCTCCAAGCTCCCTTCCAACTCTGTTATTCCATTCTAGTCTAGTAACTGTAATCTTTCACTTGGTTCACTGCTCGAAAGTTGTGATGGCAAAAGCACTGCTACTTCTGGAAAGTTGGAAATATTTGGTTTTGATCATAATTGTTGAATGATTTGCCTATATGGAAAACAGTACCCAGTCACAGTTACTAAAAAGTAAATAGTGCTAGTTAGTTCAGGACTAATGCTGAACAATACACACCTACAAAGGTCTACTCAAATCATTTTTAAATGAAGTCAGTGATAATTATTCCCAGGGAAAGGAATGCAAGATTATGTTTTCAATCATTCTGAGTGCAGCTTATCCAATACCCATAACTGAGGATGTCATGGAAACATTTGTTTCTCAGCTATGTGGCCATGTTTTGTTTCCTCTTATGTAACTAGATTTCCGACTTTGCCCCTCTCTCTCTCTCTTTTTTTAAGGTTTAATTAAATAAAGTGGAGCAACACAGTTTTAGGTGTTCTGCTCTTTGAATTGATGAAAAAGGTTTTACCAGATGATAAGCACTTGAACTTAAAAGAAAATACATCTTTGATGTTAAGTGTGTCTAAAGGATTCTCAAGGAAGAAAATGGGCTCAGCACCATTCAATCTATTCCCCATAGTTACCTGCCAGTTTGAGTGCCTCAGTACCATTATAAAAACCTGCCAAGCATTCAAAACCAATTACATACAGGATGTCAAGAGCTGTCATACCAGATGTCCCTTCATGTCCAGAGAGGTTCTTATTGCCCACTTTCCTTTTTATTTTTTTTCTCTTTTATTTTAAACTGCATTCAATTCTAAGATTATATTTCTAAATGATACTGGAGTATACAGTGTGATTTTGTAACTTCATTTAACCTCACAGGACCAATTCCATGACTGGATAGTCACAGACGTAAAAGAAGAAAGAAAAATATGGAGGAAAAATGTTCATATACCTCGAGCCCATTTCAGTAGAAGGGTTTAGTTGCCAGCTGGGTTCAAGTGCCTATCTTGAGATGATAGCCTATCTTTTAGGATGGTAATGCAGATAAAATGGGAAATTTGATTTGACTCAAGGGCCGTAAAAACACTGAATTTAAAGCAGCTCCTCACACTGCAAACCCTATAAATCACCTGTCAGTTAAGGCAACCATATCAAGATAATATACAAATCACTTTCTTATAGCTGAACAGATAGTTATATTAAAATTCAAAAAGATCTAATTCAAAAAAAATTCAGTCAGTAGCTCAAATATAGCTTTATGATTAAGGAGGCCACTGGACAGGGAACTGTAAAATAAACTGAATGTAAAATATTTTTTTAAAAAACACCAAAATATAAAGCATAAAGTACAGAGATACAAGAATAACATGTCAATGCTAGGCCCTTCCTTAAGTTATCCATAATTTCCATTATGCTCAGTTTCCGTGTAAATGAGCACAAAAGTGCAGTCTAAGACTAGCAGAAAACTCATTTCAATAAATCTTGTGTTGGTTAATGCCCAAAGTAAAGTGCTTTATTCTTTCATTCTTTAAATAAGGGCTTCCCATGAATGTAGTTTTCTCCAAGAACTATTTCATAAAGCACCAAGGGTTATCCTAGGAACTCTCAGCTTAGCCAATACTTCATTTCTCTCACAGGTATAGAACAGAATAGAGCAGAACAGAACAAAATAGGATCAGGATCTCTCATTTATAGTGCCCTAATCTCATATAATGAATAACACCAAATTAAAATCTTGCTCTGATTTCAGAGAATTCAGACTAATTCTCAATGCTGTAATTCTTCATTTAAACACAGAGAGGGGGGGAGGGAGGGAGGGAGGGAGGGAGGGAGGGAGAGAGGGGGAGAAATGAAGGGAAAAAAGCTACTCCCCCCCCCCAAGGGCTGAATTTATGCTGCTTGAAATATGCAGGTGGTCCTTGGGGCCCAGTGGCAATTCTGTGCAAGGATTGCCATCACTAAGTAATGTGATCATAAAGCATGAAATCATGTCACCGCAGTACTTGGCAATGACAATTCTAGGCAGTCCCAGTTGCCATCTTAATCCCAAAACACTCAGGTCACAAAGAGGCAGAAGTCCCAGGTAAAGAATGCAGAAGTGCCTTGGGGAACATTAGGGAGATGGGGAAGGAGTATCCCCTTTCAAGGTTTAGACTTATACAGTTGCTAGGTGATGAAAGCAATTTACTCAAGGCTAAGCAAATAACAACAGACAAGGGAAGAAATATAAATCAAAAAGACTCTGAGAAAGAAAGCTTGCTTGGGCAGCTTCCCTTTCAGTAAGAACATGAAGAAGAGAAGTCAAATTCAGAGAGCCAAGTCAGATTTGTTAGGTCAGAGTCTTACAAGCAAGATTCACAGGGATGACACACCAGAGCAGAAAATCAAACCATTGTTTCCAATTGAGAAACAGGATTAGGGCTGCCTCTTAAACCAGGTTCTAAGAATGTAGTCCCTTGATTGGCAAGAAGCTTCATTGAGCCTTTTTGCTCCTCTGCTCTATTTGCTGAGGCTTTACCACATCATCTGATTACTACAGGTGTTCTGATGGTACCAGGGGTGGGTTCCTGCCAGTTCTAACCTCTTCTATAGAAAAGGTTCCACAAATCTACAGAGCTATTCAGAATCGGTTCCAGTTCCCTTCCCCCGTGCATCTGCACATCATCAAGATGAAGAGCGAGAGGAGGAATTCTGGGAGTTGAAGTCCACAAGTCTTAAAACTGTCAATTTTGAACAGCCCTGGAGTTTTTTTCTAAAGGGTTAGGGGTATAAAAATTTTTGAAACCCACCACTGGAAGGTACCTGTGTTTGCTCAGCCTCAGGTGATTTCTGGCTTGGTGTCTCCTGAACCTGACAGTTCATTGGTTCAGCTGGAGAAACTTCTTCAGTGTCTAAATATTGGGCCATGGGAGGGTGAGCCTGGGAGGCAGTGCAGGAGTAGACTTAAACTTTTTTAGAACCTCTTCTGTAGGTGTGGCCTGCTTTGTGGGAGTGGCTTGCTGGTCATGTGACCAGGTGGGAGTGGCTTGACAGCCATGTGACTGGGTGGGAGTGGCTTGACAGCCATGTGACTGGGTGGGCGTGGCCAACTTGTAAGAAAACTCTACTAACAAACTTTTGTTTAGACTTTATTATAAAGATGTAATTTTTCTTGGGTCGGTGGGGAGGAGATGTGATATAAATGACAAAAAGAAATTTCTTTTTTTTCTTTAGATAACTATAATAACAATAAGAAAATGTTAATGGATAATGTTTAATGATTTTTATATGTCTTGGCATTGGTAAAAGCAATTAGATATAAGCCTTAGATAGTGAGTTGGGGAAAAAAAGGAATATGCTATAAAAGGGTAATTATTGGAGATTTATAGGAATAGCTAATGAATGCCAGTAGATGGTTGTGTCTTCAAGTGCAAATGATTCTAGATAAAAGCATATTTAAATAATTACAGCTAAATGAGAATGATGGTATATTGATGGTAAAATACATAAAGATTTTTGATTTTAAAATGTAAATTAAAAATATGAAGGATGTATAGTAACGCACGAAATTCATTTGTAACCAATCAACGTGCTTTCTACAAGATGTGATGAAGAATTTTTTTTGTATTTTTGTTTAATTAAAACAATAAAAAAATTCTAATAAAAAATGGTAGTACATTTTGACTGCACTAAAATTTCAAAAGAGATATGCAGTAAATATTGCACTCTTATATTGCATCTATAACATGAGTTCTGATGAATTTGCTTTGGAAGGATATCTTCAGTTGTGACATGTCTTGGCAAGTTATGTTTGTGTCTTTTGCCCGTTGCTGTATGTTTGTGTATGTCTGGTTGCAGATACCAAGAGATCGTTAAATTTATAAAATTATAAGCTAAATATTAAAACAGTAGTTTTAAAATATTTTTAATATCAATTCAATACCCACTTGGTATAAAATCTATTTTTACATAGCTTATCAATAAAAATAAAGTTTATCAGGATCATTAGACATTCTTGGGGGGAAGGGCTATATAAATTGTGCAATTGTTTCAGTAATCTCATCAAGGAAAGGACATCTTTGATAAAGTACAGGTAATTAAATTTAATTCTCTTGTTCATTCAGCTGAAGTTCACAGCCTGCATCTCTTAGCTGAAACCCAATCAAAGGACAAACATTAAAAAGATAATATTTTAGTAGCCTGACATTATTGACTACCAAATAAATAAATAATATCAACACAAAAATAGCAAATATTAGAGGCATAATCCAAACAGTTTAATTAATTTGTGATTTGTTAGATTTTAGTTCCTCCATAGAGGATTTCATGAAAAAGCAGCTAGATTTACTAGGAAATTTAAAAGTATATCATTAAAGGCTTATACTTCTCTGAACTGAAGGTTTAAAAAAATCTTATTTTGTTTTTCCAGGACAGAGGGAAGGAAGGAAGGAAGGAAGAAGAAAGGAAGGAAGGAAGGAGTGCACCATACCCCACACCAAAAAAATCCTTTCCTTTTTCTTTAAGAACATATTTATTTTTTATTATCCAAAATAACAAATTAAAATGCATATAAAATCATCCCAAACAAAAGCAACTTGCAATCAGCATTGATATCTTTGCTATTTCAACATTAGAGACCAAATTAAACCATTAAAAATCTATTGAAAATCATAGACAATAGTAATGCAAATTGTCAATAAAGTATTGACAAGAATTGATATTATTGATATGTCCTAATGCTGTTATATAGTTGTGCAACCACATCTGGAATATTGTATGCACATTCTTGTTATTCTTATATATATTGGAGCTAGAGACAATTATAAGGAGGAAATTAAGATGATCATGGAACTGGAGCAGGTTTTCTGTAAGGAAATATTTTAATATTTGGGACTTTTTAGTCTAAAAAAAGCACTATAAATGAATGGTGTGAAATGAGTGATGTGAAATTTATGAATGGTGTAAAATGGATGAAATTGTATGAATGAAAAAAAACAAAATTATAAATGGTATAAATAAAGTGAAGAAGGAGAAGATATTTCCCCCTTCCTAAAGAGTTGGACTAATTCATGGAAATCATAAGGATTATTGGTTATTACCCTTGCTGGCAATGGAACTGCCTCTGAAGGCCATCTGCTGGGCTTCCTTGAACAGTTGGATGCCCATTGTGAGAGCAGACTGTTGGATAAGATAAGCTCAGAGGTCTGATCTAACATGGTACTGTTTATATTCTTAATGCTCAAATATCTTTATACAAACAACCTTCAGAAGGGAAAATATCTGCTTTTGTTAATATGGTAAATTTACTATTCTATAACAGAATCATTTTATTTATTGAACTTCTAAATGATCTCTTTCCAATTAGTAAATAGTTTTCTAATATATTACAACTGTCAACTTTGCTGCAATGAATAAATGACCTACTAGTGATTTATTGCTCAAAGAAGCATTTTGATCTATAAGTAAATATAGTAAACCTTTTGAAGGTGGCTAATAATGAAATTAATCTCCTGAAAAACTTTAAATGTGCAACCCTATTTCATTGCTTTAGTATAAGTACTGATGACTCAGGATCATCACAACTCTCCAGTTTGTGTCTTTTATCATACAAGCAAATCTCAGGGGTGTATGCCAATTGCGTATTTTTCAGGAATTCCATCAATCCATTTACAGTCATTTATTTTCAGGGTTATTTCAGAAGAATATGAGTTTAAATTAATGTAATATTAAACATTCCTTGCTATAAAAATGACAGCAAGTATTTGGCTGCTTCTTTCAGTACAGTAGAGTCCAATAGAACATGATTGACCAACTGATATGGGTGGTATTGATGAATAAAAAGATCACAGCTACTTTCTTTGAGCATTCAAAGTTCATTTTGCTTCTACTTCTAGGCATGTGAATGGGGATGAAAAGGACTTTCTATTGGTCTTTGTTGCCCAACAAAGAGCAAAGAGTCACATGCGGTACTATATGTATGACTCTTTATAGATCAATTAATGTTCCCCACAGAAGCTGATAGTATAAACAAAGCTCAACATTGGGTTTCTTCATGTACCTCAGTTCATTCCCAGGTCTCACAACGATAGTGGTTGAGAAAAATATGTCTTCCCCAGAAAATTTGGCAAGCTTTATTCCATAAGAAGAACCTCATTTTGTGCAGCATTGTGGTAAGGAGTTGTTCCTTCATCCTGTTAGAATATTCATGACTGGGAGAGACATGGCAACAAGGTCAGCCAATGGGAGCTGAAACAGCTAGGGGCCAGGATGTGGTTTAGCCTTCAGCCTTCTGAGTCTGTGCAAAGAATTGAAACCAAAACTTAAGATTCTGTCTGCTCTGAACTCTGAAACTGACTGTTCTCTCCTGCTTGTGTTTTGCTTGTAACTTCTACCATGTTGAAAGAATCTACTATTGGTATTGTACATTTATTCATCTGTTATTATGTATATAAAGAAGTTAATGAATTCTGCTGAATCAGTTATCTGTGTGTGCTTTCTGGATTTGATTTTTCTGCAACAAACTCTAACACATCCCACCTCATTTACCCATCTAGGGCACACTGGTGTTTCACTGTATTGCTACTGCTACGATAACAAAGAAAATGGATGGATGGATGGATGGATGGGAGGGAGGGGGGGGGAGAAGGAAGGAACCAGAATAGGATTATCTGTTCTCCCCTTCCAATTCTTCAACAAAATCATATAGTCTTTAAGAAATAAACAGTTTTAAATATAGTAAATATTCCCAGGAATGTAAGGGGCCAATTTTGTCTGCCATATTGCCATCCAGAGAAACAAAATAACCGTAGCGCTAATTCAAACAAAGCTATTGCTTCCCACAAGGAAAGAACTTTAAGAAATAAAATGCAGCCATTTCAAGGATGTGAATACTCAAAAAAACAAATCTAGAAAATTTCAACTTCACTTATAAAAAGACCAATTCTCAGAATTATGTCACACTTTAAAAATAGAACCTGGTGTGAGCAGTATAAATTAAAGGCAGAAATCTTGTTTATCGGAGTAATTTGGATCAGAGAACAGGTTTAACACCTGCCCTATTATGTTTTCATATTCAGCTCTCCATGGTTTTCCTCCTGTGTGTGTGTGTGTGTGTGGAGAGGATAAATAAATTATTGCTTTTGAGAAAAATCTTGTTCTTAACACTGGGAAATGGAAAACTATCCACTGTAGGCTCTCTGGAAACTACACAATTGTTTGTCATTTGCTACCTGGATAGAGCTGATTAAAATTGGCTAAAAATATCTGGATCAATCTTTGACATCATCATTTGAGTGGCTGCAAATTCTGAAAATATTAAAATCCACTTCATTAGAAGAAGGAAATTATACTGCCCATACTTATATATCTATTCTATTCAGTCTTTGGGGCACTGTGTGCATTTTTCTAGCCAAATACAACAACAAAAATGTATCTACGGAGTGGTTGCTAGGATTCTATGCTTCTAGAAAGGTAGCATTATTTCTGTTTTTATTCAAACACAACCTTGAAGCTGGAGGAATTCTTGCATATGGCCTTTTCAAACCAAGTATTTCCTCCCATGCCTCTCTCCATAGCGTTTTATTCTCGAGGTGGCGAGATTAGAGAAGGCAGTTGGATAGACTTGAACTCTTTGAATTATTTATACATTCTTGCAAGACTTTCTACATGCCCTGTAAACTAAAAAGAGAAGTGGTGAAATTGACAATAATTATGTTTTCCCCTTTGTCTTCATCTGGGGCCAGCTGGTTGTGAACCACCATAATATTACCAGGGGTTTCTGAGTTTGCTTCTTGCAAATAACTGCTTTGAAACAAATCCTTGAAAACTGCAATCTACTTTGAAACACCATGGCAGGGATGCAGAACATCCTCTTTAAAAATCAATTGCCCTGTTCCCCAAAAAATCTGTTATTACAAATCACGTTCAACAAGAACACAATATCTGAAAAGAATGTACCAGTTCATGAAATAACACCATCCAGAATCAGAATCAAGAGAACAGAGGCTAGCAGATCACCGTTGATTTGTAATATAAAATAAAGTATTCAAAGAAGCTGAACTGGAAGAAGTACAAAGTTCTACCCAGGGCAAAGAAATCAAAGCCTTGCCAGAAGTAGCTGAGACTGTAAAGTCAAACCTGGGAGAGTCAACAGTAGAGAAACCCAGCTTAGATACTGAATCTTTTTCATCCCCAATCCAGGCACCTTGTCTTCTGCCTTCTCCTCAGAAAGCAAAAAGCTCTCTAGCCAAGAAAGAAGAACTGACACAACAATAAGTGAACATCTAGAACAGCAGAAAAACAACAGAAAAGGCTGCCTGCATTGAAGCTTGTTCCAAAGAAACAACTAGCACAAGTGTTGCAATATATCAATACTATACCATCAAATATAAGCAGCTCACTGCAAGAAACAAACCAATGAATATATAGCAGGCTTGCAATTATAATTGAATACCTGTGATGTACAATTAATTACAAAAGCCCACGCTGCTTAGATCGACATATACAAAGCCAATACATTAGGACATTCTAGATTCTTGAGATCAGAGTGGTATTCAGCAGGTTCTGACCAGTTCTGGAGAACCAGTAGGGAAAGTTTTGAGTAGTTCAGAGAACCGGTAAATACCACCTCTGACTGGTTCCAAACCCATCTATTCTCTGCCTCCTGAGTCCGAGCTGATTGGGAGGAAATGGGGATTTTGCAGTAACCTTCCCCTGGAGTGGGGTGGGAATGGAGATTTTACAGTATCCTTTCCCTGCCATGCCCACCAAGCCATGACATGCCCACTAAACCACGCCCACATAACTGGTAGTAAAAAGTTTTGAATCCCACCACTGCTTGAGATCCTAGATTCTCAGTTTGAATGAAGGCCAACACCAGATAAAGAATAGGCAGCTGTGATTTTACATTGTTATTTAAAGCATATAGTAATAATTTTTAAATCAATTAACTGCTGTATGAAGACTGATTAACCAAAGTGGTTTTGGACTATAATCTACCAAGCTGCTATGGACCATAACCTACCAGGTTCGTCTAGTGCAGATTGGTAAATAGATATTTTTCAACTTCTCAGTCTATGGCTGAATGAATTCAATGGTCAAAGTCAATTACGTAGCTGACTAGCTAATGTTCATACTGAAGAAAGGACTAGAATTCGCAGTCTGCCAGCTTCTAATCCAGTGTCATTTACTACTATAGGAAGAACCATGATGGTGGAATGGTTAGATGCAGTATCTGCCAACTGCCAACAGTTCGATCCTGCCCAGCTCAAGGTTGATTCAGACTTCTATCCTTCTGAGTAAAATGAGGAACCAGATTGTTGTTGGCAATATGTTGATTATGTAAACCACTAAGAGTGGGCTGTAAAATACTATGAAGTGGTATATAAGTCTAAGGGCTATTGCTATACTGCTGCATTAACCACTATCTTTCAAAGCTTAAATTATTCACTATTAAGCCACTTGATTAAAGAGGAAGGTTCTGAGAAATGCAGAAAGGAAGACAATTTTTCATAAGATAGGTATAATGCAAAGATGGTTAATAATATACTTGAATTCAACACTGATGGAAACAGGCAACTATCCATTAGAAATGAAACTGGAATAGTAAAATGTACATATCTTTGAAAATTTTATGTAGCTGTACAAGATTTTTATGCTTTGACTGTCCCTCCTCAACTTCCATCCAAAGAGGCTCATCATTGCAGGTTAAAAAGGTATGAAAATGTTGTTTACTTGAAGAGATTGTCCCTTCAGTGACCCCGTCAGAGCTGACAAATGTCACCTTCTATCTGAATCACAGCTGTGATACAAAGCAGATGTCCTAACAACAAACAGAAGAAATTAGAAATGTGTATGCATATTTGTGTGTGTGTGTGTAAACACACACACACACACACACACACACACACACACACACACACACACACACACACATATATATATATATATATATATATATATATATATATATATATGTGTTGTATTTGTACTGATACTTTAGGCATACCAGGGGTTGTAACACAAATATATATAATGTTGTATTTGTGCAGAAAACCATATGGTTTTCTGCCTGGATGGTCCTCTGTAATGAGCCGAAGGACAGAAAGGGGGAGTAGTGAGCTCCCTCCCATATTTGGACATACCAGGGGTTGTAACACAAATACACACACACACATACACGTGTGTGTGTGTGTGTGTGTTTCTTTCTCTATCTATCTATCTATCTATCTATCTATCTATCTATCTATCTATCTAATGTTTGTGTGTGTGTGTATCTGAATGAAGTAAATAGGAAAAGTTAGACATTTTTCTTACAAAAAGGATAACATTTTTGCTGAGACAGTAATGCTGTGCTTAAATACAGACACACATAGTGAGAGAATAATTTCTGAATTCCTTGGGCAACATGTACAAATTGTATTGAAATCAGACATGGACATTCAAGTGATCTTGAGATTTAACTACATTTGAAGACAATTAATCATATATAATATATTGTTCTAATTTTTATTATTATTATTATTATTTTAAATCTGGCTGACATTCATTTTGTTCTTCTCAATATTCTTTGTTTTTTGAAAAGATAATCTAGATTAGGTTATGACACAGACGTAGAAATATTATTTTATAAACGGACAGGGACTTTTTTGTAAAAATAAAAGGTTGCCCATGGCAATAGAGGCAGTGTGCACTAGTATGACAAAAGCATCAGTAGTGGTGCAAGCAGATTTTTTTTTCATTTAAGGGATGTATATGTGGAAATTAATAGCATTATTTAGTGCTTTGAAACTCTTGGAAGATTAACTGTTATTTCTTCATTTGCCCTATCAAAACATGTAAAATTAGTGGGCTGCATGTGTTCCCAGATATACTATTGCCTGCTCTTTTTTTATAACTATATTCACAGATTTAGTCTGCAGCACAGGTGTCAAACTCACAGCATCATGTTGACATCACATGATGTATCATGACATTTTCCCCCTTTGTGGAGCCAGGATAGGCGTGGCCTGCGCTTGATGCATCCAGACCATGGGCCACCAGTTTGACATACCTGGCCTAAAGGAAGATGTGAAGAATAAGAAACCACACCCACACTGATGTTGCCTCAGATATCCCTGTGAATGCCTACACAAGTGACTTCTCTGTTCCTAATCTTGCCATATTGAATTTCTAGTTCAGAACTGGGTCTATTTATGTTCATTTGAATGCAAGATAATTTTCTATGACACCAAAGATCTAGTTTATCAAGATTAGGTCCACTCTAACCTACAGATGTATATGGAAATATGGAACAAATGCTGTAAGTAAGGAACAAAGAATGACAATTTTCATCAGTGTGTGTACCTGAAAAGATCAAGAATAGCGATCTCTACTTAGAATAGTATTAGATTATCTTTATAACTATTGTTTTGTATACTTATTAAACATCTATTTGTGCAAGTACTTTGGTCATTTGCATTTGGTTAAGTAAAAAGATATGTTTTCCATGTTAGGAAATAATATTAGGGTGGAATGTTAGACTAGAAACAGAATTATGTCAGTAAAATTGTTCCCATGAGACCCTTTACCATTTATGTGACTGTTCAATAAGATGTAATATTATTCTCTAGATAATATGGTTTAGTTGCTTAGCAACCGGTTCTACATATATGACAAAGTCCTTGGCTAATTTCGATATGGGTTAAAAAAATGTTATTAGCAACTACAAATAGGTAGTTGCGTTATTATTTGAGACCAAGTAGGAAGTAATAATTGTTTTTTATGTACATTAATCTTTTGCCACTTTTATATATGATGTGGAGTTGGTTAAATATTTTATATGGCCTGATACCCAAGAGGCCTACTGATTCTTAAAGGGGCAATACAATCACAATGTGAAGATGATACAATGTCACAGTTTAAAGACATAATGTAGATTTCTCCCACTTACTATGATGGAAAATCAAAATTCCATCTGGAAGGATACTCAGTGTGAAATGAAATTATTATGCTAAAGAAAAAATACGAAACAGATGGAATTCCTTCTTCAACATCTGGATTCTTCTTATACAATTGATAATGTTGCATGGTATCTAGAGGACCACAGATTGGCTGTATTATAATATTTGAAAGTCCATTAGATTTTCTTCATGATTTTCTATCAAAGGCAAAGTTAAGAACAGTCACATTTACAGTAAGATTGGAAAAAAGGTAATTGATCTTATAATCCTGTTGACTGTTAGTAGGCTATCATGGGAAAAATGCTCTATAAATTCCATAGACCAATTATTTCATAATACTTTTCTCAAAGACATTTTGAAAGATATGATCCCTGTGTATTTCATAAATAGTAGAAAAGGAAAATAATCTAGTAAATTTCATAAAACAAAATTTTAGAAGGAAATATAACAATGAAGCACAAGAAGAAAGATGATGATGATGATAATAATAACAATAACAATAACAACAACAATAACAATAACAACAACAACAACAAAAATCCACTGACAACC
Source organism: Natrix helvetica (assembly GCF_964273705.1). NCBI lineage: Eukaryota > Metazoa > Chordata > Lepidosauria > Squamata > Natricidae > Natrix > Natrix helvetica. The sequence goes on along the minus strand of NC_138549.1, from coordinate 80,278,628 downwards.
CAAACTTCCAACTTTACAGTAACAAAGTCGAAACTGTTTCACATTTAATATGTGAATGCAGGAAAATCGCACAAACTGATCACAAAGCTAGACATGACATGAGTTGCTAAATTAATCCACTGGTCATTATGTAAAAAATATGATTTACCTGTATCCAGAAAGTCATGGGAACATAAAGTGGAAAAAATTATCAAAAATGAGAAGGTGAAGTTCTTGTGGGATTTTCGAATATAAACGGATCATCATTTGGAGCACAACACACCAGATATCACAGTTGTAGAGGGCCGAAGTGTACAGTATATTGATATCGCTGTTCCTGGAGATGCCAGAGTCGAAGAAAAAGAACTAGAAAAAATAATGAAATATTGCGACCTGGCCATCGAAACTACATGGCTATGGATGAAGTAAGTAACAGTGATACCCATTGTCATCGGGGCACTTGGTACCATGTCCAAGAATTTTACAAGATACATCAACAAATTGCAGCTTCTTGCAATAACACCAGCGGAACTGCAAAAAACTGCGCTACTCGGTGCTGGCAGCAAACCGTATCAACCATTAGCACCAGTCACTGGTATTTGTAATGCATTTTTGAATGTTTAGTTGGCTGAGTTTCATGTTTGTTTATTTATTTATTTATTTATTTATTTATTTATTTATTTATTAATTTATTTATTATTAGCGTTTATATACCGCCCCCTCTCCCGAAAGGGACTCGGGGCGGTGTACAGTCCGTACCAAAATACAACAGATTAAAACGTAGAAATAACTATATAAATACATACGTATAAGAGGAGGGTAAAATATGCCAAACTGTACAGCTAATAAATAAATCAATACAAAAGTTTAAAATATCAAGTTAAATTTAAAACAATATCCCTCTAAAAACCAGTAAGAATGTGTATGCCAGGAGGTAGACGTTAAAATTATGCCAAACCAGCCAGTCGGAACAGGTGTGTTTTCAGTTTCTGTCGGAAGGAGCCGAGGTCAGTAGTGGTTCTAATATCGGGGGGGAGGTCATTCCAGAGGGTTGGGCCCATCACAGAGAAGGCCCTACTCCTTGGTGTCGCCCGTTGGCATTGCCTCGTGGACGGCACCAGGAGAAGGCCCTCCCTGTGAGAGCGGATTGGCCGCAGGGATGTATGTGGGAGGATGTGATCCCGCAGGTAACTAGGCCCTATGCCATGGAGCGCTTTAAAGATGGTGATCAAAACCTTGAAACGCACCTGAAAGACCACAGGTAGCCAGTGCAGCTCGCGCAGGAGAGGTGTTACGTGGGAGTACCTAGTACTCCCCATGACTACCCGCGCGGCTGCGTTCTGGACTAGCTGCAGTCTTCGGGCGCGTCCCAAGGGAAGCCCCATGTAGAGAGCGTTACAGTAGTCCAGGCGAGACATCACCAGTGCATGAGTGACTGTGCGTAGGGCATCACGGTCCAGAAGGGGGCGCAATTGGCGCACCAGGCGAACCTGGTGGAACGCCCCCCTTGCCACGGCTGCCACATGATCATCCATTGACAGCCGGGCATCTAGGAGGACGCCCAAATTGCGCGCCCGTTCCACAAGGGGCAATTGTTCACCCCCTATGGCCAGTGATGGAATCAACTGGCTGAACCGAGGCGCCGGTAGCCACAGCCACGCAGTCTTGGAGGGGTTGAGTTTGAGTCTGTTGTCCCCCATCCAGACCCCGACGGCTTCCAAACACCGGGACATCACTTCGACAGCCTCGTTGGGGTGGCTTGGGGTTGAGATGTACAACTGAGTATCATCAGCGTACAGATGGTACTCAACCCCAAAACCACGGATGATCTCACCCAGCAGCTTCATGTATGCGTTGAACAGAAGGGGCGAGAGGACCGACCCCTGCGGCACCCCACAAGAGAGTGGCCTCGGGGTTGACCTCTGCCCCCCAGTCAACACATATTGCATCCGGCCGGAGAGGTAGGAGCCGAACCACCGTAAAACGGTGCCTCCAATTCCCATCCCCTCCAGCCGGCGCAGTAGGATACCATGGTCGATGGTATCAAAAGCCGCTGAGAGGTCTAATAGGACCAGGATAGAGGAGCAACCTCTATCTCTGGCCCTCCGGAGATCATCCACCAACGCGACCAAGGCTGTCTCGGTGCTGTGCCCGGGTCGGAAGCCGGACTGGCGTGGGTCTAGATATACGGATTCGTCGAGGTGACGTGGAAATTGCTGCGCCACCACATTCTCAACAACCTTCGCTAAAAAGGGGAGGTTGGAGACTGGACGATAATTAGCTAGCTCCGTTGGGTCAAGTGAAGGCCTCTTGAGCAGGGGCCTCACCACCGCCTCTGTTTAATGAATAAAGTATATAATAATAATAATAATAATAATAATAATAATAATAATAATAATAATAATAATAATAATAATAATAATAATAATAATAATAATAATAATAATAATAATAATAATCAACTAACCACTTGGCTGTTTTTCTACATTCACTTCAGTTGAACTTGTTATGATTTGGCCACTAAAACAGTTTTGATTATATTGGGGGATGACCTTTGCCAGGAGAGGGAAAAAGAAGTGTGATCGTTCTAATTCTGTTTTATGTTTCAGTGGCTCTTGATACTATCAACTGTACTATTTTTTGAAAGGTCATCTGTATTGCATATTTATTTATTCAATTGATTTGTATCACTGCCTATCTCACAATAAAAATAGCTTAAAAAACCCTAAATAAAATATACACACTACTAAAAATAAGCTACACAGCAGCCAGACTCATAAACAAATGTTAACACAACCAAGAGGCAGCCACTGATATACAGTTGGGCTTTGGGTACAAGTATAAACTCAAGTTTTCAGGACCTTGTGTAAAGCCAGATAGGTTGGATCTGGTCTGACCTCTGGAGGGATGATGTTGAAATGAAGCATATCTATATCCAACTCAATATATAAAGAAATCTATGGGAACAAACAAGGGAGAGAGAGAGAGAGAGAGAGAGAGAGAGAGAGAGAGAGAGAGAGAGAGAGAGAGAGAGAGAGAGAGAGAGAGAGAGATGATTATTCCACAATATTTTGAACACCAAAAGAGATTGTAGCTTGCCTCCAATCACAAACATAGCATTGAGCAAAAAGTTAGATGAATATCAGAGGTTCCTTGGAAAACTGGATAATGGTCACTCTTTGTTTGTGTTCAGTCAAAGAACAGTTGGTACCAGAAAACAGATGCTGTCTATTTGGCTGAATGATACTTTGTGGAATTATTGTTGCACCAAATGGTAAAATCTTCCTATTACTCTCTGTGAAATTTATCTTGCTAATAGGTTGAAAACTTAGAATTAAAACCCTAGCATTTGTTCCTGTTCTGTTATTTTTAGCTCTCTGAAAAGATTTATTCAAACACTGTTTGCTTTAGATACATTATCTGTAAAATGTGCATGTCACAGTATATTAATCCATTTTCCTCTAAACTCATAAGAACTTTTTGAGAAGTGCTCTTTGTAAAAGTATATTACATCATTATTAAACCACAGGTGGCTCAGGGTTTTATGATCACTGGGTATAACTGAGTTCTGAAGAAATATCTTTACCGCTTACAAAATGATGAAATTAAGAATTCCAGATTTTTCAGGAAATATTATTTTGTAATTCTCATCTGACATATACTGATGGGGCTGCTGTGTAAATCTTCAGCAGGTAATGGAAAAAATAGGAAAGGAAAATAAAGGAAACAAAACCCCTCAATGTGATATCAAGCTGTTTCCTTGTTTTTTATCCCCCTATATTGAGGTGCTAGTAAAGTAGCTTTTATACTATTTAAACTAAATTAAAATTCCTCCCCTTTTTTATTGAATACATACCATTAAAATAAGTGAGTAAATTACAAACCAACTAGCTGCCCAAATTTTGCAAATGGGCAAGAATGCAAATGTTGTAAAAGAAATGTGTCTCATGATAGCAGAGTTCGGGTATTTTATATCCTTCCCAGGCAAGAGTTGATTAATTTTACTATTTTGTAAACACCAAGACTTAAGAAGTTCAGCTACTGAGTTGAGTCAAAGTGAGAGGAAGAATTAAGAAAATGTAAGTAGAATGCAAGTATAGTGCAGGGTACTAGTTTTGTTTTATTTTATATGGACAGAGGGAGAGAGAAGGAGACAATAAATAGATAGATAGACAGACAGACAGACAGACTAACCGATAAGAGAAAAATAGAGATAGATAGGTAGATAGCTATAGATGATAGAGGATAGATAGATGATAGATAGATAAATAGATAGATAGATAGATAGATAGATAGATGATAGATAGATAGATAGATAGATAGATAGATAGATAGATACCATGTTTCCCTGAAAATACAACATGTCCTGAAACTAAAACCTTGCCACATTTTTGTACGCCCCCGTCCTGAAAATAAGCCCCTGGACAACCCCCCCTCTGGCGAGGCAGAGCACCGCTCACCGACCTAGCGGTATCCCGAAGGCACCTAGCCTTGGGAGCCTGGGGGTGCAGAAGAAAGGCACTCACATTGCTTGGCACCTTCGGGATACCGCTAGGTTGGGGAGTGGCGCTCTGCCTGGATAGAGGGGGGAGTTGCCAGGGGACTGCTCCCTTGCGAGTGGGCTCCCAAAGAGCCAGGCACAGCCTCAGGGCGAAGCAGCCATGAGGTGACCATGCTCACGAGCAGCTGCCCGGCAAATCCCCTCTCCAGCCAGGCAGAGCACCATTCATTGACCTAGGGAATATCCCTAAGGCTCCAAGCCATGTGGCGCTCTGCCCGCCCCCCAACTCCCACAGCTTGGCACATTTGGGATAACCCCTAGGTCAGTGCATGGAGCTCTGCCCAGCTGGAGAGGAGGGTTGCGCGAGTGCCTGCTCCGCCCCCAGCTCTCATGCCTCCCAGCCTCACCATGCCCTGGGCCAGCTGTCCTTGTAGCCGCTGCCGAGCTCCAAACAAAACTTCTTCTCTGGCTTCCAAACTCTGTAACTCGGCTTCCGATTCTTCCCACAGCGGCCACTCTTGGAGTGTTTTCTATGGTTATGAGCAGGCTGCCAGACAAAGTCAAGGACAGCTGGCCCAGGGCATGGTGAGGCTGGGAGGCATGAGAGCTGGGGGTAGAGCAGGTGCTTGCACAACCCCCCTCTCCAGCTGGGCAGAGCACCATTCACTGACCCAGGGGGTATCCTGAATGTGCCAAGCCGTGGGAGCTGGGGGGCGGGCAGAGTGCCACATGGCTTGGCGCCTTAGGGATACTCCCTAGGTCAGTGAATGGTATTCTGCCCGGCTGGAGAGGGGGTTTGCCGGGTGGCTGCTCGTGAGCAAGGTCACCTCATGGCTGCTTCGCCTCTGAGGCTGTGCCCGGCTCTTCAGGAGCCCACTCGCAAGGGAGCAGCCGCCCGGTAACCCCAAAACAATAAGCCTTCCCCCTCTAATAAGTCCAAGGCCATATTTTATGGGTCAAAAAAATATAAGATCCTGTTGTATTTTTGGGGAAACACGGGAGATAGATAGATAGATAGATAGATAGATAGATAGATAGATAGATAGATGATAGATAGATAGATAGATAGATAGATAGATAGATAGATAGATGAGAGAAAAAGATAGAAAGATAGAAAGGTAGAAAGGTAGAAAGATAGATGGTTGGATGGTTGGATGGATGGATGGATGGATGGATGGACAGACAGACAGATAGATGAGACATAGAATTAGAGTTCATAAACAACTATTGAGAAGGTTTAACACTCACTGATCTCCTTCCCCAACACAAACACAATTTTAACTGGAAGTGTCTCTCATCCATAACATGGTCAAAATTATTCAAACACAAAAGCCTTTATAACCTTCTCAGTGATCTCCAATATAACACATTTCTCTCTGAATGGAAAAATGAGTCTTAAGGCTGGCCCACAACGCTGAAAAGTGAGTAGATGGAACCCGGGCAAATCTAACTGATGAAACAGTACTGGGAATATTCAAAACCTATGAAACCTGGTCCTCACTCCTAACTCCCCCCTTGGTACTTCAAGATGTGCCCAGTATCTTCTTTGCCTTTTCCTTACAAATGAAAAGTTGCTATTCATTACAGGTAGTCCTTGACTTACGACTACAACTGAGCCCAACATTTCTGCTACTAAGCCAGGCAGTGGTTAAGTGCGTTTGCCCCATTTTACAACTTTTCTTGCCACATTTGTTAAGTGAATCACTGCCATTGTTAAGTGAGTAAATAATAATAATAATAATAAATTTGGATTTATTAGCCGCTCCCTTTCCGGGCAGGACTCGGGGCGGCGTACATTAAGACATATATAAACATACATATATACAAGGACATACATGCACGGAGGAGGTAATAGATTAAAACATTAAGACAAATTAAAACCATTAACATGCCCCGTCTAATAAAAAACCCAATATACAATAAAAATTTAAAATTTAAAAAAGACAGTCAGGAGGAATATGAAAAGATTACGGTTGAGCCAGGCCGGATGATTGAAAGAGGTGGGTCTTCAACTGTACACGGAAGGAGCGGAGATCGGAAATAATCCTGATGTCACGGGGGAGGTCATTCCACAGGGCTGGGCCCATCACAGAGAAGGCTCTGCTCCTGGATGTCGCCCCCCGACACTGTTTGGCGGACGGCACCCCGAGAAGTCCCTCTCTGTGTGAGCGAATTGGTCGTAGGGATGTGTGGGGCAGGATGCGATCCTGCATGTAACTAGGTCCTATGCCATGAAGCGCTTTAAAGATCATAATCAGAACCTTGAAACGCACTCGGTAGACCACAGGAAGCCAGTGCAGCTCGCGCAGGAGAGGTGTTACAGGGGAGTATCTAGACCTCCCCATAATCACTCGCGCGGCCGCGTTCTGGACCAACTGTAGTCTCCGAGTGCATCTCAAGGGAAGCCCCATGTAGAGAGCATTGTAGTAGTCCAGGCGAGACGTCACTAGCGCATGGGTGACTGTGCGTAGGGCATCCCGGTCCAATAAGGGGCGCAATTGGCGCATCAGGCGGACCTGATGGAACGCCCCCCTAGCCACGGCCGTTACATGGTCATCCATGGACAGCCGGGCATCTAGGAGGACGCCCAAATTGCGCACCTGTTCCATGGGGGCTAGTTGCATGCCCCCAATGGCCAGAGATGGAAGCACCTGGTTGAACCGGGGGGCCGGAAGCCACAGCCACTCCGTCTTGGAAGGGTTGAGTTTTAGTCGGTTGCCATCCATCCAGACCCGTACGGCCTCCAAACACCGGGACATCATTTCGACGGCCTCATTGGGGTGGTTCGGGGTGGAAATGTATAGCTGACTATCATCAGCATACAGATGATATCCCACCCCAAAGCCACGGATGATCTCGCCCAGCGGTTTCATGTATGTGTTGAACAGGAGAGGCGAGAGCACCGATCCCTGTGGCACTCCACATGTGAGTGACCTCCGGGTCGAACTCTGCTCCCCTGCCAACACACGTTGCGTCCGGTCAGAGAGGTAGGAGCCAAACCACCGTAAAACGGTGCCCCTGACTCCCAGCCCCTCTAGCCGGTGCAACAGGATACCATGGTCGATGGTATCGAACGCCGCCGAGAGATCTAATAGGACCAGGATAGAGGAACAACCCCTATCTCTGGCCCTCCAGAGATCATCAACCAATGTGACCAAGGCCGTCTCCGTGCTGTGCCCGGGTCGGAAGCCGGACTGGCGCGGGTCTAGATAATCATTTTCCTCCAGGTGACGTGGGAACTGCTGTACCACCACATTCTCTACAACCTTCGCTAAAAAAGGAAGGTTGGAGACAGGACGATAATTGGCTAGGTCCGTTGGGTCCAGGGAAGGCTTCTTGAGCAGGGGCCTCACCACCGCCTCTTTCAAGGCGGCCGGTAGAGATCCCTCACCCAACGAGGCGTTCACTAGGCCCAGGAGCCAGTCACGCGTAACCTCCCAGGATGCCAGTACAAGCCAGGAGGGACACGGGTCCAATAAACATGTGGTGGGTCGCAGACGTCCACGCAACCTGTCCAAATCCTCGATGGCAACCGAGTCAAACTCCTCCCAAAGCGGTCCCTCAAGACTCGCCACGGGCGTCTCTACTGGACCACTGAAAGGGGCCCATCCCATCCGGATTTGAGCGACTTTGTCCTGTAGATATTTCCCAAACTCCTCTGCTCTGCCCTGTAAAGGGGCTTCCCGCGGTCTCTCAAACAAGAGGGAGCGAGTCACCCGAAACAGGGCGGCAGGGCGGTTATCTGCGGACGCAATAAGAGCGGCACAATATTGACGTTTGGCCGCTCTTAGTGCCACAAGGTACGTCCTCAAATAGGCTCGTGCCTGTGCTCGGTCAAATTCGGAACGGGAGGATCTCCAACGACTCTCTAGGCGTCTCTTGTGGCGTTTCATCACCCTTAGCTCCTCAGTAAACCAAGGGGCCAGGGTGGTTCGTCGCCGCAGGAGAGGCCGCAAAGGCGCCACCCGGTCTAGGGCCCCGGTAGTCGCACTGTTCCATGCGTCTACCAGGTCCTCTACTCGAGGGCGGGTCAGATCCACAGGAGGTGGCCCAAGCTCCGTCTGGAACCTATCTGGTTCCATCAGGCGCTTGGGGCGGAACCATCTAATGCCTTCCGGTTCCGCCTCCGGTAGCACCATTGTTAAGTGAATCTGGCTTCCCCATTGACTTTGATTGCCACAAAATTGCAAAATGTGATCGTATGACCCTGGGACACTGCAGCCGTCATAAGCATGAGTCAGTTCCCAAGCCTCTGAATTTTGATCACGTGACCATAAGGATGCTGCAATGGTCGTAAATGTGAAAAATGGTGATAAGTTACTTTCTTTCAGTGCCATTGTAATTTTGAACTGTCACTATATAAACTGTTGTAAATCAAGGACTGCCTGTATTATGCAAAAACTAAATCACTACCCACAATTGCTTTCAGGAAAAAAAACAGCTACAATCCCATACCAACAATCCTAGGAGAGCTGAAATAATACACCCTATCTCTAACTTGTTGTTATTAGTTTCAAAGTTGTGTCCGACCCATCGTGACCCCATTGACAACATTCTTCCAGGCCTTCCTATCCTCAGCCATCCCCCAGAGTCCATTTGAGCTCACACCAACTGCTTCAGTGACTCCATCCAGCGACCTCATTCTCTGTCGTCCCTTCTTCTTTTGCCCTCAATCATTCCCAGCATTAGGCACTTCTCCAGTGAGTCCTTCCTTCTCATTAGGTGGCCAAAGTATTTGAGTTTCATCTTCAGGATCTGGCCTTCTAAAGGTCAGTCAGGGTTGATCTCCTCTAGGACTGACCGGTTTGATCGTCTTGCAGTCCAAGGCACTCGCAGGAGTCTTCTCCAGTACCAGAGTTCAAAGGCCTCAATTCTTTGGTGCTCAGCCTTTCTTATGGTCCAGCTTTCACAGCCATATATTGCAACTGGAAAAACCATAGCCTTGACTATGCACACTTTTGTTGGCAGGGTGATGTCTCTGCTTTTTAGTATGTTGTGTAGATTTGCCATAGCTTTCCTCCCCAGGAGCAAGTGTCTTTTATTGCTTTGGCTGCAGTCCCCTTTTGCAGTGATCTTTGAGCCCAGGAAAATGAAATCTGTCACTATCTCCATTTCTTCCCCATCTATTTGCCAGGAATTGGGAAGGCCGGATGCCATGATCTCTAAGTACAGATCTATAAATATAGATTAATTCATCTCCTCTTCTTCTTCCCTAAAACTGCTGTAATATCAATAGGCCTTGTCATCAGTATGGAAATAATTTCATTGAGGAAATATTCATTCAATGTGTTAAATGTAAAACTTCAACTTGTAAATTGAAGTTCTTTTTTTCCCCTTCACTTTTCAATTTAAAAATTAAAAAGGAAACATGCTTTGAAGTCCTACAATCCATTCAGATCAGGATTGCATAGGATTTTCAGTAACTCAAAATACTGAATTATTTTCCTAGCCAGAAGATTTGCATTCTTTTCTCTAAGAGAAAGAAAAAGAAGAGAAAAGAGTCTTACTTATGGTTATGGATAAAAACTACTCCGGGTCCCCTATGCGCCCTGTATAAAAGAGTAGTCATTCAACACAGCTGGGCTTTGCATAGTGTAAATTAATTTTTTTTCCTTAAAAAAAAGAGTGGTCTGCTTAAATCAAGCTTTCAGATTAAAGGATTTCATAGAATGAAGAGTGCATAAAAATAAAAGTGTATAAAAAATAGAAGTGCGGGAAATCTTTCAGCATCATGAATGGTACATTTGAATTTGGATCCACTGAAAGAAAAAAATGTTTAAAAAAATCACTGATTAAACTTTAAGGATTAATCTATTTGATGTAGCTGTCATATTTTTCACATTTTTTGGCAGAAAGAGGATTTAACTGCCACAAAAGCCTTTGTTCTGTTCCTCTGAGATGAACAAAAAAAGAGACATGAATAAAAGCTGAAGTCTTTGTTGTTTTCCTTCTCATCAGTTCTTCAATACTGTTTGTTTAAGCTCACTTGGAGTCAATCACACCCCAAATCAGATAGCATTTTGCACAAAGGTTATTCCAATTAAATGCCATCAAGAAATACAGTGCCAGCTCTTGGTCAATATATGTATAAGAGTTCCATAGGTATGCTATGCTCTAACAGACCCTCTTAAGGAATCTGCACAGTGATCCAATGTTTATTGACTTGCATGATCAATTTGCTGTAGAGAAGGAAGTATTTTGATGGCATGCATACAATACACAACATGGTTCAAATGCCTATTGACCTTATGGTCAATATCAAATCATCCAAAAAAACGTCTGAGCAAGAGTGGCATTACTCATAGACCATTTTAGATGTAGGACTTCATGGCCTTCTACATTCCCCTGAATCTAACAACCAAAAGTGGTATTCAACCAGCAGTCAAAATCGTGGGTGGGCCCACCACCCACCTGCCCTGGCTTCTGGCTCTATGCCGTCCTATTTAGGCATGTTTTCAAGCCAAAGGGTATGCGCGGAAGACCAAGCACATGCATGGATGGGGCATGTGTGAGCGAAGTGAGCACACACACATGCATGCTCACATTTGTGAACTTTTAGGGAAGGTAAGTGAATACCACCCCTGTTAACGACCCTCGGGAGATTCCTTCACTGTACAGCAATACAAATTACTCAAAAGGATGATAATCCATAAATTAACCTCTGACGTCTAACTTCTTGTCCTCAAATCTAACCCTGACTTCATAATCCAAATCAGTAATGTTATTTAGCAGAACACAATCAAAACTCAACAGGGCACTTAGAAACCCATAGGGTCTTTTATACATCTTGCGGGAGACTGCTAAAATTGTTCTGCAATTTTCCTCCAGTCCAACAAGGAGGCGCTCTTCTCCAGACTTGTTTCAGCTAACATATTCTAGAACCGAGTCACCCAGACAGAAGGGGGTAATTTTGTGGCTGATTTAAATTTGTGCATTAGAATTTCCTTGCACCTTCAATAGGTCCTTTTAGTATGGCTTTGACTCCTGGCAACTACATAGAACATCCCATTTCCTTGACAAGAATTCAAAAATGGCTTGTCATTGTGTTTTTCCTAAGACTGGGAGAAAATAGAAGGCTGAAAGACATGTAGGCAATTTCCATGCCTGAGACAAGAACTCACAGTCTCCAGTCCCCTTAAATCTACCTTGTTGCATTTCAATATTTTTTCATAATCAAACACCAGAGGAGTCTTTTTTTTATTGTTATAAATTCAGTTTTCCAGTTGCCTATGACTTTTGGTTTTTCTCTTTCACACATTCTGCACTTGTCTTAAATGTCAATGCAGGTTTCAGTTATTGAGCATGCTGTCTTTCTCTATCATTAAAAAAACTCATTTTCATCTCCTCACTGTCACTTGTTTTCATAACTGACAACTAGAGTTTAAATTCTGACAGGAAGTTTATTTGGCCTTACAAAATTTTGTGAAATTGTTAGTTGTGAGAAACAGAAACAGTGGTAGTATTAGTACACAACTGATTCACAAATTCAGGGATTTATTTCCTCAAGCATGAATTGAAAGATCTGCACTTCCTGGTTTCTACTTCAACACGATGATTTTTTTTAAAAAAATTCTTAAATCACCCTATGAAGGAAACAATTGAACTTATTTTGTTTTGTTCTGTTTACTAAATCCTGTGCTGAGTGCCAAAGAATTGAGGCCTTTGAATTATGGTGCTGGAGAAGACTCCTGCGAGTCCCTTGGATTACAAGGTAATCAAACGGGTCAGTCCTAGAGGAGATCAACCCTGACTGCCCTTTAGAAGGCCAGATCCTGAAGATGAAACTCAAATACTTTGACCACCTAATGAGAAGGAAGGACTCACTGGAGAAGAGCCTAATGCTGGGAAAGATTGAGGGCGAAAGAAAAAAGTGGGATGACAGAGAATGAGACGGCTGGATGGAGTCACCAAAGCAGTCGGTGTGAGCTCAAATGGACTCTGGGGAATGGTAGAGGACAGGAAGGCCTGGAGGAACGTAATCCATGGGATCATGATGGGTCGGACATGCGTTCACAACTAACAGCAAATGCTGAGGAAGAGAGCTAGAATTTTGATCCTTTTTTTCAGACCTTTTTCTTGAAATCTTTCTCCATGAACCCAACTCAGGAGAGAGTAAGAGAAATGTTTGGTAGACGTTTCTGCTTCAACCATGTGATTATTTTATGAGGCTATCTTATTTTTAGCAATGCATAATGAAGAACAAATCAACTAGAACTACAGTCCTGAATTATTTGTTATGATTTAATCTGGAATATGTTCCAAACATAGTTGACTTGGAAAGTTATCAAGTTTGGGTTCTTTCTTTGACTTTAGCATCAACAAAGATTCACTTTTTGTCTTCATTCAAAAGAATTCACTGCTTGACTCAGTTTCTCTGTTGCATAGGGTACCTCAAAAACATGTATAACCTAAAATGAACCTTAGTGTACCTAAAATACATTTTCAAACTTGGAAGGGAAAATTTGCTCATCCCCCCCCCCAATCCCTCTCCCAGTCTCAGAACCAGCATAGCCTTCAAAATCCCTGGTGAATCTTTTTTTCTAATTTAAAGCCTTTTTACTGAAATAGAACTGTATCCTTGCCATTATAGAGATATTCAGAAATTCTCCTCTCTTGATCTGGAACCTTTTGACAAGTCCTCCCCTCCTCATACTTCTTTTCATCATATGGATCCTTATTTTACTTCCTTATAACATTATAGTGAGGAATTCACTTCAGCATTGAGGAAGCTCATTAAGATTATTTAACCACAAGGTAGATTTCCTGTCTGACGCTGAACTGTATCAGTTTAAAATGAACACCGGAAAACTGATGTTTTTTTTCTCTCCCTCTGATTTTACTAAGATTATATTCATACATGCAAGCCAAACTACTCCTTTTTTTCTGCAAACCATAGAAAAGAAGTAAGGAATAGTAAACCAAGAAATAAAACTTTGATTTAAGAAAAAAATAGCTAAATCTACTGAATGCACCTCTTTACACTATTGTATCCTGCAAACTCTCACCTCTTTCCTTTTCAAGATCTGAGCAGCGTCATCTAACTACAACTATCCTCATCTTCTTTTTCCTCTTGACCCACTGACTCTTTCTCTGAGTACTTGTTTTGTAATTCAGTCCACATTTATTTTCACTATATAACATTAAAGACCTTTTTAGTTAACACTCACTTTTGTGTTAAATCATTCATTTAACATCCATTCATTCTTGCCCTATATCTATTCTGGTTGCATCGCATACACCATTTAAATGCTCCGTTCCTCACGGTATTCAACTTACTTGCAAGTTTCTCTTGACATGCCGAATGTTCACTTTTGTGTAAAAGTAGACAGAATTACACATAACTATTTTGGCATCTTTCAAGAAACATTCATTATTTCCATCCATCATGGCGAATGTTGGATAGCCATCTGTCTGAAACGGTATATCATGCTGGATAGCCATCTGTCTGAAACGGTATAGGATTTCCTGCCTAGGCAGGGGGTTAGACTAGAAGACCTCCAAGGTCCCTTCCAACTCTACTATTGTATTGTATTGTATTGTATTGTATTGTATTCTATTGTATTGTATTGCATTGTATTGTATTATTGTATTGAATCTATGGCATGTGTGCCAGAAGTGGCATGCAGAGTCCTCTCTGTGGGCATGCGCGACATCACCCCAGCTCAGCCAGCTGGTCATTGGGTTTCTGGTGTTCTGGTGTGCATGTGGGCATGTGCATGCCTTCCGGTTTGGACACTCTGTGCCTAAAAGGTTTGCCATCACTGCTTTACATTATCTACATCCTACCTGCTCCACCCATTTTTTAAATCCTTAGCAAATGCTCTATTAAGACAAATTCATCTACTTCCTCTAGTTTTTCATAATGTATGTACAACTTGAAATATCCACTCCAGATTCCCTCTCAAATTCACTTACCTTTGATTCATTATTTCTCAGATCTATAATGCTCTTTGTTGCATCATGCAATATATTTTGTATTTACTGCAAATATCTAAGTTCCCAGCCAGGACTTTAATATCCAGAAGGTACAAAATAAAACAGGAAAAAAAATGAGAAAAGTATATTTATTATATAAGTCTTCACCTCACAATGAAATTTTGATCAATTTTTCCACTATATCAATAAAGAGCCTGACCAAAAACAGAAAGAAAATAGATATAATCAGTCAAGCAATGTAAATCTGGGGTATCACTGTCTCTCTATAGTAAAAGAATTATTGGGTTTGCTATGTCTCCTTGCTTTCATATTTAGTTAGTTCTTCATATTATAATAAATTCCAAAAAAAATGGAATAGAAAAATATAATTCAAAATCATATAGACATTTTCAAATGTTATTCATGTTTCCCAAATAATATTAACCAATCTTTGGCAAGTAAACTAAAAGATTGTAGGACATGCTTACATTATATTCCTAGTTCTCTCTTCCATCACTTTAAACTTTCAGTGAACTTCAGCCTTTTTTTAAAATAATGATTTTAAATGCATTTTGTTGAATTAATTTAATCTTAAAAGCTTAAAAAACACACTTAACATTTGTTCAAATTCTTAATCATTGATTTGTTAAAAGGGTGTGTTTAGTAACCATACTCTCTTTATTGATTATTTGTTAACCAAACGTGTGTGTTTATTTTCTCTCATACAAAAACCTGCATAACCATTAGAAGGCTTGAAGTGGCTTAAACATTGGATGGGGGGGGGGGATTGTGGGTCTATTAAAAAAAATAGATATGGCACATAAATATTTTGAATCAGGACTCCTTCTAGGACCTAGGCAACTTTGGCAATTACCTAGAGTGCCAAATTTTAAGGGACTAAATCTGATAGAGCAAGTTGTATGACTGTCAGCTTATCAAAGTTATGCAGTAATGCACACCGTCTGTGCACCAGCACACTTATTGTGTGTTAAATACAACTTTGCAGAATTGCTGCTGTGTGTACAACAGTGGGTAGGGATGCAATTGACACAATTTATGATTCATGGTAAAAAGGGTAAAAATGTCTGAGAAAAAAATGTCTGGGGCTGAAAATCAAAAGTGCATACCTTAAAACAAGAAAGAAAGAAAGAAAGAAAGAAAGAAAGAAAGAAAGAAAGAAAGAAAGAAAGAAAGAAGGATGGATGGAGGGGGGATGGAGGGAGGAACCAACTTTTTTTGGAATGTGTAAGAAAATTGGAAGACAAGCCAAACCATAGGAAGAGCCAGAATATGACTGTCCCTAGGATACCAAAATATCTGAAGTTTGCCCTGCTTGAATATCTTTTTAAGCATCAGCTATTCATCAGATAATTATGTCTGAAGATTTTAATCAAGTATTAGATTTGTCGTAGAACACCATACTCTTCCAGCTAAATGCAAATCTCGTACATGGAAAGTGCTACAACCTTGCACGTTGGTTTTCAATTCCCTATTGGATTTGTTCCTGGCTTGATAATTTATTGCTTGATGAGATAGATAAATATAATAGAACTTACTGTAATATCCAATCATACTGCAATAACACTTTCTATAAGATGAAAGCACTCTATATTTTCAAGACAGGTCTTAAATACTTCATTACTACAGGATTCAGAGTTTAATAAAACAGATGAAGCAAAGTTTGGAAGATTTGTTTGTTCCAATATATACTCCATAGGCTTAACAATTGTTTGGAAGGCTTTTTAAGGAATATATTTTAAGGTATATTAGTGCTTTGGCTTCATCGAAAAAGAAGTTAAGAAATGATTGAGTATAGCAAGACAGACTATCCATATAAAGCTTTTATATCTGCTAAATTGGAATTTAAGAGCCTTTATATATGTCTGATAAAGAATAATCATTGGATTGCATTAAATAAAGATATTGGGAATGGGACTAATTTTTGGCCCCTTGACTAGAACAGAGAATATAAAATATGATCATTTCTACTATTAAGGATATTCTAATCAATTAGCATTTCATTTTTAAATGTTGCCATACTAAGTCAAAGACTATTAAAGTAAAAAAATGGTAATTAAAAAACAATAATATATAATTTTGAAAGATTACACATAATCAATCTGTTAATTTAATTGCACTTTTAGCTCTTTAGAAATTTAAGAAAAAATTAAAAACTTTTCAATCTTATCAACCTCATGTCTTTTCATAAACAGTCAAATAAATTCTGCTTTGTGTGCAGGTGAATAATGCTTAAACTACATATTAAAAAACAGACCTTTGTGTAAGCAGATATTCAACAAATAACCAGCATTCTCATTCATTTTGGCTTCAGATGAACTTTTTTTGTACTTGCACATCTTGTTTCTACACATCGTCTAGTGAACAGTTCTCCCAGCCCAAAAGACACGTATCAAAAAGTCTTTAACTATCACATTCCAGTGGAGTGCAGCATGTACAGTAACTATCTCCATCTATGGATTACTACATCCATATGGATGGACACCTAGTTGACATTAATTCATACTTTGTGATAGTTGCACTTGTAAACCATATCTTTGCTTTACTATAATAAATTCAATTCCACAGGATCAAACCATATTCATCCACATCAACAATTACATCTTCCACCTTTCTGTTACTTTCACTGATACACAACATACATACATACATACATACATACATACATACATACATACATACATATTTGTTTTCGTAGATTTTCATGGGTGTAGGTATGCTGGTTTTGTTGTAGTCGTACACACACACACACACACACACACACACACATACACCACTGTGGACTGGTACCGGTCCATGGCCTGTTAGTAATTGAGCTAGGCAAGTGGCAGGTGAGTAAGCAAGCTTTATTTGCGCATTCATGGGATCTAGGTGGTGCATGAAACTATCCCCCTCCTCCTCCCCAATCCATGGAAGACAATTTTTCTTCTGAAATTGGTCCCTGGTGCCAGAAAGATTGAGAGCCACTGGTTTAAAAGAAGTTTTGTAACTCATCCACATATAAACTGTTTGGATTTTTTTTTTGCTGATCAGCTGACAAATGGACACAGCTTGAGTCATGGAGACATGGATGGGATAGAACATTGGATGAATTATATTCTTTGAACTCTCTGATTGGAGAGTAGAGTAGAGTAGAGTAGAGTAGAGTAGAGTAGCGTAGCGTAGCGTAGCGTAGCATAACGTAGCGTAGCGTAGCATAACGTAGCATAGCGTAGCAAAGCATAGAATAGAATAGAATAGAATAGAATCTCAAAGGGACCTTGGAAGTGTTCTAGTCCAGCCTTCTGCTCAAGCAGGAGAACCTATACTATTTCAGATAAGTGACTGTCTAGTCTCTTCTTAAAAACCTTCAATGATGGAGCACCTCTGATTTCCGAAGGCAAACTATTCCTATGTTGTAATAAAGGAAATGGCATTGAGCAGAACAACATAAAATGAGGCACCATTTGAAGGCAAAATTGCATGTTTTTCCCTGTCTTGGTTAAGACATAAACTAAACAAATACGTAGATTTCTTAAAAGGAGATAAATTAGAATGCCATTTTTTCCCCATTGGGATAATGGTTCATACGTGGATTTTTATCATTTTGTTCAAGAAATCTCTTTTGCAATTTACAGAATAAGCAGCATGTCTATTATTGGCATCATTACAAACTCTGGATGAATCAATGTGCTAGTTACAAAGATAATAAATTGTGACAGAAAACAATGAGAGAGGAAAAATGGTCTTTAGTAGCCCGGCTGTTATTGTGCAACCCTTGCTACATGCTGGACCTTGTGTCATTCCTAAGAGGGTAAAATGACAATCACACACACACACACACACACACACACACACACACTTTTGCATGAAAATTATGCACACAAAGGATTGTGTGTGTATGTATGTGTGTGTGCGCGCGCGTGTGTGTGTGTTCCTGAGGAAAGAATGAGTAAAGGAAAACTCACATGTTTTACAGAGAGATTTCTCTCTTGAAATTTTAACTTCTGCTTTAATAAACATTTTAAATAAGTAATAAAATAAATTAAAGTAATAAAATGCTTTTTTCCCCCTCAGTGATTATTTGAACAAGCTACTAAATTGAGGGAGATGCTCCCCACCCTTGGCTCTGCCTGTACTTTCCTCCAATATCTATGTGGGAAGGGGGAAAAATCACTAAATGCATTTAATAAGGTTGAAGCTATATTGATACATAAAAGGACCTTTTAAGCCCATATGCTGTTTAATTGAACAGCACGCTGATTATAATAAAAGCCAAAAATCACTAAGAATCCAGTTTCCAGTAGTTTTCACTTAAAGGAATGACAGAGGCAATACAAAAATGAGACACCTGGTGTTTTCCACACAGTTTTGGAGCTTTTACACGCTTTATTTTTGTAATTGTTTCTTCCTGTCCCCCCTCCCCCCCCATCTAAACTGAGGTCCTGATCACAATGATGGAGTAATCCCTTCTTTTTTAAAATTATTATTTGGGTTTTCAGCACGCAGCAGGCCTTCCATGGTTCCAATGGATCCATAGGAAGAGATAGGGACATTTTTAAGAATTACAAGGACAAATTTGAAGGTATTAGAATTTACTTAGTAATTTCCTTTGACATTTCCAATCGAAAGCTATATATTATCTAATGTAGTGAATGAAGAAATAAATAGAAAATATAGGTTTGCATTTGTGAGTCTCAGTGTGGAGTATTTTACAGAGAAGGTACTAATTGTATTCACAACACACACACCCGCCCCCCATTGTGGACAGAATTTTTTTGTGAATGATTTCTCAGAATTCTTCCTTAAGGAAGCATTTTCCTATAAGGGTGCAGGGTGAAATCAAGATTTTTGCTTGTGCTTTTTTTTAAACTTCGAGACAGCCTGAATCTAGATGAAATAGAAAGAAGGAAGCATATATGCAGAAAAAACAAAACAAATGCCCTTGGGCTGTAGTGATTGCTGTACTGATATTTTTTTTTGTTATTTATAGGAAATATGGAAGATTCAAAAAAATTAGATTTGCAAGTGTACAGCGGTATTCAACTTAAAATCAGTAATTCTGGGATCAGGAAAAGTGTTTTTTGTTTGTTTGTTTGTTTGTTTTGAAGGAAAATGCCTTGCCAAATGTTTTGTCCATCAATTGCAGATTCATGACATAAAATGTGAATAAGTTTCCTTTCGACCTGTATACTAGTCTGTCAAGAACCAGGAAAATCAGAAGATTCAGGCATTCAAATGAGTCTAAAGGTTTATTGCAAGCTTAAATCCTACAAGAATCTGGATTACTAATGGTCAAGGGAAATTAGCAGGAGTTAAGAACAGAAAGAAATTCTAGGTGGGCTGGAGTTAGATCTCTTGTGGGCACACAGTGTCTCATGACTGATGACATGTTTGACCCTCCCTCGGGCTCAGTCCAGTCATCTCCTACATCCCCCACTTACAATTATTCACTTAGCAACTCTTAATTGTTATGACAGGCTTCCCCATGGCTATTTATGATTAAGATTCAAAGTTTCAATGTTTGTCGCCCCCCCCACCCTTCCTACCAGTCATATTATTGCATTTTGGGTGTTCAGCATCCAGCATATATTTATCTCTACTTACAATGTCCTACACTCATATGACTCTGATTTATGACATTTTTTTTGCTAGAAACCAATCTTTATTTCCAGTTTCTGGCAAAAAAAAAAAAATGCAAAAAGGCCATTGCTGACAATGGATTTACTGAACCATTGCAGCATTTGCTTATCTGTGGCAATTGCGACCACATGTTTTCTTAACAACTGCCACAAAAAAAAGATTGTAAAAATTGGGTGCAGTCATGTGATCTGCTTAAAGACTGGCATGACTTATGATCATAATTCTAGGTACAATTACAGTTGTAAGCAGAGGACAAGCTGTAAAGAAAGCTTATTGGGACCAGGTGGAAATATCTGGTAAATTATTAGCTTCTATGTAAAAAAAAAAAATCCAACAAAATGTCATTCCTATAGTTAAGGATTTCAGGGGCAACATGCATGATGGTTTGAATTCAATAAATTGACTTTTTAATTTTTAAATTTTATATTGCTAATTCATCCAACTTAGATGTTCAAAGTTAAGATTTATTTTAATAAAACAGATTTTCTGAAAATTATTTATTTTCTCCCCCTAAAAAATAATCATACCAATAAATCGGTTAAATTCAGCAAGATTTCTGGTTTTCTTATAGACTGGTACAAGGTATTTACCTTCTGATTCTTGCGATGATTGACTTTTACACCAATGCTGTTTTGTACCACAGTTGGAACATTTTCTTTTAATAAGTGTATTAGTTTTGAAGGCAAGAGTGGCAGGGACTGTGGGCAAGGCAAGTGGTGCAGGGGCAGTGGGAGTCTGAAAATGGGATGCTCCTCGCCGCCACTGCTCTGAGCCTTTCATACCCACTCGCCAGTGGTGGGATTCAAAAATGTTTACAACCAGTTCTGTGGGTGTGGCTTGGTGGGCGTGGCAGGGGAAGGATACTGTAAAATCTCCATTCCATCCCCACTCCAGGGCCAGTCAGAGGTAGTATTTACTAGTTCTCCAAACTACTCAAAATTTCTGCTACTGGTTCTCCAAAACTGGTCAGAACCTGCTGAATTCCACCTGTGCCACTCTTTCTTTTAGCCACCAGTGGTGACTTGCCCCACAGCAAATTCACCATGTGGAGTTGTCCTGCAGCAGTGGTGTGTTGGCAAAGGTGAGTTGACAGTATCAAGTTGGCACAGGTGAGCTGGCTGTGCCAGTTGTCCTGGATTCAAGTGTATAATATGGAGCTTTTTCAGTATGTCCATATTTTATATATTTTACGGAATTCTGAAACCATTGGCCCGTTTTATTAGACAATTCAAAGTGGCTGATTATACCAGTGATATTTTATACTTTAATGATAATTATTTAATTAAAATAAATTATAAAATAAAAAAAACATTGGTACATAAAATAAAATAATAAAAATAATAAAATAATAATAACAAATAAAATAAAACACATTACATTTGGATACATTATCAAAATAGTTATAATTGGAATACATTTTATATACTCCCTGCTGGATAGAAATATTTTATGCTTTTATAAAAAAAATGTGGTCTTACATATTATTTCATTTATTTGAATATCTAAAAATTAGTAAAAATAAAGGTTCCCCTCGCACATATGTGCTAGTTATTCCCAACTCTAGGGGGGTTTCTCTGTTTCAAAGCCAAAGAGCCATCACTGTCCGAAGATGTCTCTGGGGTCATGTGGCCAGCATGACTAAACGGCAAAGGCGCACAGAACACTGTTACCTTCCTACCAAAGTGGTCCCTATTTTTCAACTTGCATTTTTACATGCTTTCAAACTGCTAGGTTGGCAGAAGCTGGGATAAGAAATGGGAGCTCACTCCATAATTGGGGCACTTGGGATCCGAACTGCTGACCTTTCTGATAGACAAGCTCAACGTCTTAGTCACTGAACTGCTTAGTATTAATATACCAAGACTATTTTTGTATACATTAATATTTTTAATTGTTTAACTTGAATTAATATTGATAGATGGTTAAAATACATACATACATACATTGAGAGAGAAAGAAAGAGAGCTATATGAATAACTGTAGTTAAAATAAATGTCATCTGCTAGGCAGATTCATTCCCTTAGAGACAATATGTCTCCTGACTTGATATATTCCCTTAGAGCAGTGCTTCTCAATTATTTTCTGTCATGCCCCCCCTAGGAAGAAGAAAACATTTCGCGCCCCCCCCCCCGCGCGACTGTAAATAGTCTAATTTGTCTATAAAATTGTTATAAGTACACCTCTGCATAACATAGCACACCGGTCTTTCCTCGACTCCCACCGTAGTCACATGCTTTCTTTCCTCTTTCCCTCTTACTTGTCTATCCTTCCTTCCACCCTCCCTTCCTCCTTCCCTTCCTTCCTGCCTCCCTTCCAGTTCCCTCCTTCCTCTTTCCCCCTGCCTGCCTGCCTTCTTTCCTCTTTCCCTATCCTCCTATCCTTCCTTTCTCCCTCCCTCCTTCCCTGCCTCCCTTCCAGTTCCATTCTTCCCTCCTTCCTTCTGCCTCCTTCCTGTCTGCTTGCCTTCTTTCCTCTTTCCCTCTTGCTTGTCTATCCTTCCTTCCACCCTCCCTTCCTCCTTCCCTTCCTTCCTGCCTCCCTTCCAGTTCCCTCCTTCCTCTTTCCCCCTGCCTGCCTGCCTTCTTTCCTCTTTCCCTATCCTCCTATCCTTCCTTTCTCCCTCCCTCCTTCCCTTCCTCCCTTCCAGTTCCATTCTTCCCTCCTTCCTTCTGCCTCCTTCCTGCCTGCTTGCCTTCTTTCCTCTTTCCCTCTTGCTTGTCTATCCTTACTCCCTCCTCCCTTTCTTCCCTCCCTCCCTGCCAGCAGCTCCTCCAGCATCCCAGCTGGAAGCAGCAGCACAACAGTCGCCGTTACCAGGGGCGAAGGGGTGGGGGTGGCAAGATCGGGCGACCGCCGCCCCTTTGTCCCTTCCCCAACAGCGGCTGTTGCGCTTCCGCTTCCAGACGGAATGTTGGCGGTGGAGCTGCTGGCGGGGAGGCGAGCTACCTGCATAAAGACGCCGCCGAGGGCATGGCAGAATATATCCCGGCTTGAAGTGGCAGCGCTGGGGACTGCTCAGAGACTCATCAGAGCCGCGGGCTGGAGCTGTGCAAAAAGTCTGCTTGGGCTGGGGGGGGGAGGGAGGGAAGCCTGGGACAGCCATGCTTCCCTCCCTCCCACTCTCGCCCGAGCAGGCTTCTTGCACAGATCCAGCCCGCGGCTCTGATGAGTCTCTGAGCAGTCCCCAGCGCTGCCACTTCAAGCCGGGATATATTATGCCTCGCCCACGCCGCCGCCGTTGCACCCAGATGGAAAGGGAGCCTTCGCGCCCCCCTTTACGGAGCCTCGCGCCCCCCCAGGGGGGCGCGCCCCACTATTTGAGAACCGCTGCCTTAGAGGGATTCTTTTTGTTTTTGTTTTAAAATTTACTAATTCAAACAGATTGACATGTTGAAAAAGATCTTACAGGATTATCACTACCCTAGGTTTTCATTATCTAAATTGTCACTTTTATATGAAGATAGCATTTTAATTTTTTCTTATTTCCAGCTTTGTTGCTGAGCTTCTATTTTGACTTCTATTTCTTCATGGAATTTTAGTGATTCTTCTCAGAAAATTACTATTTTAACCCCTTGATATTTGCCAGAGATAGGAAGGAAAAGGAAATTTGATCCTAAATTAATACTATGGGATAATTCTAGATGGAAACCTCCTGGAATGCCCAAGCCAAAAAAAAAAAATGTTTATTGACTTTATTAGATATCTCAGAAAATATGTCATATGGATTGGATTGATATTCATAAAATTCTTAATTGAGATTAAACCCTTGGATAGAAGATGCAGTATATACACTTTGGAAAGTGTAATCAATATTATTTTTTGCCAATAATTTAATTCAAAGTTTAAAAATAGAAGGCATCTGTCTCCCTCCATCCCTCTGTAGCACTCTCTACATATGTATAGTTTGTGACATGTATGTGTGCGTATGTTCATAATCTTTTATAAAATTCATATAAAATTGAAAATCATTTATCCAAGCATTAATGGAAGCATATTTTTGAATTTATTTTAAAGTGTTTATCTTTTGTTACAAAAGCATTTCATTTTTGTTACCAAAAAACTGTAGCTGTAAGACACTGAACTGTAAAATATGCAGACTAAATATCTCTTAATTTGTGCTTGTCTAAGAAAAGAAGGCAGGCAAAATACTCATATCAAAAATAAATTAAACTCCAATACTGCAATAAAAAGGAAACAAAATGATTTTCTGGCCACATACCAAAATTTTCAAAAGAGGAAGAAACTAAATTGGAAAAAAACTCCATCTTGGCCCTTAAAAACTACCTGAAATTGTTACCAAGAAATCTCTTCAGGTAAGTCTCCATGAAATTAGCCAATACTTCTGAAAAGGAGATTCCATCTTTTAATATGGTCAAGAATCCTATAAATGCATTAGACTTATTTAGACAGAAGGTATAATGTTTTCTCTCCCTTCTCCTTCTCATCAATACTTATTATAGAAGGCTAAACAGTGTGTAATTTGCTTATGGGAGTATTCTGAGGTAGGGGGTTTTTGTTTTTGTTTTTTTGGCTGGGCAGGAGACATACAACTAATGTAAATGGATTTTCACGGTGAAGCAAATTAAACAAGAAGCCTTGAAAAGCCTCCTGCTGCCAGTCTCTCCATGAATAAAAGCCTTCTGTGTTTACTTCTGTACCCCAGTTTTCTTTCAGAAAGTGTACCCCAGTGGGTTAGTGTCACTGAAAGGCAGCAGTAACCTTTGCAGGAAGCTTTATGTGCCAATTTAGTCCACTGTTCAATAAAAATACCCATTAGTCGCTTGCATTTCCTACTTCACATGGTGTCTGTGCTCTTTATGAGACACCAAAGAGTCTCTGAAAGGCGCCTCGACAGCTATGCCACATGGAACACTGGGTTGCCTTATAATTAATCTCTCAACGAATTTCTTTCAGGATGGGAAAATTAATGATCATCACATTAATGACTGCAGCATGGAAATACATTGGGGAGAGGGACAGAGGGGTCTAAAGTTCTAAAGACTTCAATAAGTATGAATGAATGCACAAGAACATATAAATGAATATACACATGCATGCACACACCTTTGTGATGCTACCCTACTGATATTTCATGGCAGTCCACAAATGAATGAAGATCAACCCTTCTTGGCTTCCCTGGACAAAAATCAGCCAGGTATTTTTACTTGTGTGATTGTGTGTTATGTGTGCATTTCCCTCCCTCACTAGCTCTCTTTATAAAAGGTAAAGGTTCCCCTCACATATATGTGCTAGTCGTTCCCAACTCTAGGGGGTGGTGCTCATCTCTGTTTCAAAGCCAAAGAGCCAGCGCTGTCCGAAGACATCTCCATGGTCATGTGGTCGGCATGTCTAAATACCGAAGGCGCACAAAATGCTGTTACCTTCCCACCAAAGGTGGTTCCTATTTTTCTACTTGCATTTTTACATGCTTTCAAACTGCTAGGTTGGAAGAAGCTGGGACAAGTAACAGGAGCTCATTCTGTTACATGGTACTAGGGATTTGAACCGCCAACATTTCTGATCGACAAGCTCAGCATCTTAGTCACTGAGCCACTGCGTTCCTTAACTCTCTTTATAGACATACACATACATTCATTGTATCTGGCTGGATTTCCTCAAAAGGTAAAAAAATATTGATCACTTTTGGTTCCTGTAGGTGACGGACGTGTTGTCCGCTGCTCGTCTCCTCGGTGGGCTCCTTTTAGGAGTACAGGGGGCCCTGGAGGGGTCTTCTGCCGTAGGGCGGCTTGCTGGAATCCCCCAGACTCGGTGGCAGCCGGCGGGGGTGTTTCCAGCCTCGCTCCAGGAACAAGGGAGCAGAGGGGGGGCATGAAACAGCTGCCGGCTGTCTGCCCTTTCACCGAATGGGCTCCGGGAAGAAAGAGTTAAGCGAAAAAAGAGCGGCTGAAGTGCCGGTGGGGAGAGATCCGCCCTAACCTCCTTGATCATCATTAACAGATAAGCAGCAGACTATTGTAAGTTTTTGTTCAATCCATTTGAAACCGGAAGATTAGAGGGGGGTGTTTCTTTCTCTTTAACCCCCCCCCTCAGACAAAGCGGCATTTGAACTATCTCTCTCTATATCGGAATGGAGAGAGAACAAAGGCTGACTTGCCACTTTTACTAGCCATGTGAGAAAGATTGATATCACAGCTGCAAGAGGTTATCGCTGAGCTGTTTTCTTAAAAGGAAAAAACTTTATGGAACTCCTTGTTCTTCTCCCTGCGAAAGGAGGAACCAAGATGGCGCCCCTCTGTCTTCGTCTTTGTATTTATAAATGAAGCCTGCCTTTTGAAACTACCTTTGAAAAAAAAAACCTCTGGCAATTGTTTTGATACCCTCTCTGAAGGAGCTCTGGATCTCTCCTGTTACATGGAGTTCCTGATTAATTTTGACTATTTAACTTTTCCTCTTTCTGCTTTGTGCCTTGGAACTGTGAAGGAGAACTGACTTTCTACTTTTGGATTTGCCTGCCTCCTTGGACCAGCACAGCTGCGTGCTCTGCTGATGCCATTTTCTTTGCAAAAGACTTATCACCCCTGAATGCAGATAAATGGGGCCCAAAAAACCACCAATGGGCAAGTCATTCTCTGCTCCAGCTTCTGCCACCTCCAGTCCAAGTATGCAGCAGACGAAAATTACTTCATTGTTACAACAAGAAGGGACTGGAGAAAGCTCAAAAGAACTGTCTGTTAATCAAATGTTTCAGGAAATTATGAGGGGTCAAAATGAGTTGAAAAAAGAGGTGACAGATCTCAAAGATGAACTCAGAGCTGTACAACATCATATAACAGAAAACAAACAAAGGATCGGGTGTTGGGGGAGGGGGCATCTGGATTGGGGAAAGAGGTTAAGGCAGTCCGGAAGGGAAATTTAGAACTGGAAAACTTTATGGCAAAAATAGAATTTGAAAGAATGTCCTTTTTTCTCAGATTCCAGAACCTACCAGAAACAGAAAATGAAGATCTTAAGGATATTATGAGTACAATTTTAGCAGAATATATTAAGAGAAATAAAGAACAGTTGTGGTGGGATATGGATCTGGTTTACAGGATTAATTCAGCATATGCTAGAACACACAATGTTCCAAGGGAGGTACATGTCAAGTTTCTTAGGAGGACCACGAGGGATGAGGTGCTAGGGGCCCAAAGGGAGGGACCATTAAAATATAAAAATAAAGAAATTACCATTCTTAAGCAAATTCCAAAAAAAATAAGGGAAAAAAGGAGGAAGTATTCCTCCTTATCAAAGAAATTATACAATAAAGGAGTTTGGTTTAGATGGTTATTGCCGAAGAGAATGTTGATTTTTTGGGAGGGAAATAGAATTAGAATTAACATAGTAGAGGAGACAGAAGCCTTCATTAAAAAACATAGAAGATGAAAATAGGGGAGGTGGTGAAAAAAGTAGTAATGTGCAAGATATGAAGGAGTGGGGGCTTTGGCTCCATCTGTGGACAGGGGGAGGGAACAATATCGAAAAGGCTCAGGTCACAAAAATAAAGGTACTTGAAATACATGTAATTGTTGATATACTAGAAAGTGACAAAGAAAGAGATGATTGAACATATGGTTGATATAATGTAAAACAAGATTCTGTCTATGTTTATCTTTTATACGTTATTTTTAACATTGTAAAAATTGTGAGATTGGGGGGGATTTACACCACCGGCACAGGAGCTGCCAAAATTTTCTATGTACCTTTCTTACCTTTCCCTATAAATGTTTAAAAACCAATAAAATTCTTTTTTTATAAAAAAGGTAAAAAATATTATTCAGAGACACATGATAGGTTGTATTAATAAATGAATGCATCTGTGTAAGTCTATAAAGAGAGCTACACGGATACATTCATTTCTTAATACAACCTATCATGTGGCTCTGAATAAAGAAAGGAATATCCCCTTAACCATCCTACAAGGAATGCAAGGGTGATTGCATAAAGATCATCATATTAAATTAATTCACCTTGAACAAGAAGAGGAGGTGAGATGGAAACTCAAGTTTATTTCACTTTGATTCTCTTTTTGGCACAGGATGAGGGAAGGTCTAACCCTGTCACATTTTTTTACTGTACTTTGTGGCAATAAAATAGAATTTGAGTAATCTTTGTGAATTTTGTTTCCTTGATTGGTACAGCTTGAAGGACAAGCCCTTGGAGGCAGGTGGGCCATTGGCTGATTAGATTTATACTTTAGTACTGTTCCTAGATCTTCTTTTCCCAACTTACTGTGAGATTACTATTTATTTTTATTGTTTTTTAATCCTAATATTATGTAGAGCTACTTGTGTGACCTAGTACATATGTACTAAATATATAAATAAATGTCATTACTGATGCAGCTATTTTAAAATCCTCATCAGTGAAGCTTGAGTCCACTTTTAATTCTCCTTAACAATATTTTCAGGTCGCTTGGGAACATGTTTAGCAGATTAATTTATACTGAGCTGTGAATATACGATAATCTTCTAGCTTATTCAGCCCCCCTATGAAAAAGCTAACTTAATTATTCTCAGAAAAAAAACCTCATCCATTTAATTTTTTCTCTAGAATCCTATTTATTGGCTCAAATATTTCTTTTCACAATGATTATTTTCTCTAGTTTACTTCTGCATTTGTATTTATAAGTAAAAGTTTCTCTGTGTTTCTTTTTTTTTATTGCTACTTTTCCTTTTTGGCGTGGAGGTATCAGGAGATTTATTGTTTATGTTCTCCCTTTCGTTTTTGTAGCTGATATTCTCAGTGCTTTGAAATACACTTCTTTTATGCTTTTGAAGGTTCTGAAACATTATTCAAAAGTGTAACTCCTAACACATTAGTGTTAGCATTAATATAATGTGACCACTGAACATAGAAAAATATTATTTTTTAAAATCAGCATGGCCAAAATATTTGACCAATTCACTTTAATATTGATTGATTGATTTAAAACATGTACATGGCTGCCCAACTCAAAAAATGTCACTCTGAGCAATGCCAAATAAAAAAATACAGAAGAAGAAAAAAAGTATATCCCTAAAACAAAGGAGGGACACGGTGGCTCAGTGGCTAAGATGCTGAGCTTGTCGAACAGAAAGGTTGGCTGTTTGGCAGTTCGAATCCCTAGTGCCACATAATACAGTGAGCTCCCGTTACTTGTCCCAGCTTCTGCCAACTTAGCAGTTCGAAAGCATGTCAAAATGCAAGTAGAAAAATAGGGACCACTTTGGTAGGAAGGTAACAGTGTTCTGTGCACCTTCGCCATTTAGTCATGCCGGCCGCATGACCATGGAGACATCTTTGGACACCACTGGCTCTTCGGCTTTGAAACAAATATGAGCACAGCCCCTAGAGTCAGGACTGGCTACCACATATGTGCAAGGGGAACCTTTACCTTTACCTTTAAAACAAAGCAAGGTAATCACAACTAAAACTACTAAATGGGAACCCTGTTCATCCTCATTTAAGCCTATCTTAATTCCTGCAGGGTAGGGCCAATAGTATTTGTGCCATCAAGTAATGACATCTTCTGGGGCCTAAATGGTTTCAGAGATGGGGTCGCAGCATGCCAGCAACTGGAAAGCGCAAACAAGCAAAGCTCTATCCATGGGATGCAGGCAGCACACAAAACCACACTCCCTCTGGTCTACAGAAACACTTTTCTCCATGGAACCAGTCCCTGGTGCCCAAAAGGTTGGGGGCCACTGTGTTATAGTATGTAGGATGACATATAGGGAAAAGAGAGGTTACACAAGTAACAATCCTATGGCATGCGGGGTGATAATCAGCACTATGAATTGTACCTAAAGGCATATAGGGAATCTGTGCAGCTGCCATAGTAGAGGCATTACTTCATCATAACTATTCACACTGCTGTATTCTAGGCCAACTGAAGATTCCCAGTAGTCTTCAATGGCAGTTCCATGTAGAGAATATTGCAATACATCAGTCAGGACATGATTGAACAGATCCCATCAATCCTGGAATTGGTAAAATTGACACATAAAACAAAGTTGTGAAAAGACTCACTGGTCATAGCTGCCATCTCATCTTTCAGCAAGAATTATTCCCTTTGCTCTTCACAGCTGCCACCTGTTCTTCAAGCAGGAACAATCAGAAGTACCCTCCAAATTGTGCACTGAAGCAGAGATAGGATGTATAATTATGTCCAGAACATAAGATGAAAGTTCTCCAATTTCAAGATCCATGGGATCCAAAACCCATAACAACTCTGTCATGGTACAGTTAACCTTATCTCCTGTTCTTACCTATCCAGACTTCCATACCTCCAGACAACAAGACTGAATGTTAATAGCTTAATTTGGTGGGCAGGGATAGAACTATATAACTGAGTGTCATAATCATAAATAACAGTATTATTTTCATTTCTCGGAAGAGAATTCATGTCCTCCAATATTTAGATTCATGGCAGGTGAGAAAAACATGGATATACAGTAGATTGAGAATGCTTAGGGGAAGAAGAAATAACCTTGAGGAACAGGAGGAAGAGCTGTAACCAAGAAAATGGTTAGATAAAAGTAATGTAAGTTTGAACAGAACTCTAAACTGGGCAAGTGCCTCAGACAACACTTTCCCTAGTTCTCATGAAGATTAAGGGAGGAAGAGGGGGGAGGAAGAGGGGAAGTGCTTTCAGAGTTATAAAACTCAGAGATAGTTCTCCTGCTAAGCGAGGCATTTGTTAAGTGAATTTTACACCATCCTACAATCTTTTTGCCATAGTTGTTAAGTAAATCACTCCAATTGTCAAGTTAATAACACAGTTGTTAGGTGAATGTGGCTTCCCCATTGACTTTACTTGTCAGAAGGTCACAAAAGGTGATCAAATGACCCCAGGACACTGCAACCATCATAAATAGGAGTCAGTTGCCAAAGTTTCTGAATTTTGATCACGTGAGCATGGGAATGCAGCAATGGTTGTTAGTATGAAAAATGGTCATAGGTCACTTTTTTTCAGTGCTGTTGTAACTTTGAACAGTCACTAAATGAACTGAAGTAAGTCAAGGACTACCTGTAGAGTAGAACCTTAAAATCAAAGTAGTATTAAAATGGTATATCTTGAAGGCCTGATAGTGATTGTCTTTCCAGGTTAATTGACAAACTTTCCTCAGATGAAGGTTATGAAAAGGCATTATTCCCCCCTTTTTTTGCTTCTATAATTTTGTAGCCAGGTATACGCCTTAGCCCTGATTGTATATGTGTGTGGCTCCATTCACATGTTCCCACTGCAATTCTCCTACACATATACAGTATAGAAGATTAGAACTGGATGACTTAACAACAGTACACTTGCACCTTTCTATGCCTCTCTTACCCATTGCTTAGCATTAGCCAAATGTTTTATCCCTATAACCTACTGACATAACAGCTATGAATATGAATAGCACAATCTTGTGCACCATGACCCTGAAATACACTCTTAGGGAGGTTAAGTTTGAATCCCAGCCAAATCCAGAACACTGGGATTTGCCCAATTAACCTGCCTGTAATGGGATCAATAAAAGTAGCGCACAAGTGAGTTGAATCATCATTCTCTGTCTTGCTTCTATGGGTAGGGTAAAGAAATGTATTGCTGAGCAGCCAAAATTGATAACTCACAATCTCAATAAATTAGCAAGAGATTTTGAACTTAATGATTAAGCAGAATGAAAAAGCAAAAGCTTGGTACACTCAGTAGAGACATAATGTCTTCTTGGATCCCCATTGATGTGGGGATCTAACCAATGCAAAATAAAGTAGGTACTTTTACTTCCAGTGATTTGAAGCTAAGCATTTATTGATGCAGCCTAAAATTGCACTTTTCTTTTTCTTTTGGCACATGATTTTTTCACACCGAGCAAGTAATCAATTGTTATTCCAAGACTAGTTCTATTGCCACATCAGCCTCTCTGTGCCCCTCCAGTCAATTCTACACAGTTTGATTTCTGTTTCTTGGGTGAAGAATTTTGCAATTACACACTACATAATAATGTTACATGTTATTCTGTTATTTTCAACTCAGTCCTCTAATCAATCAAGATGACGCTATATGCTATTTCGGTTTTCAAGAGTAAGAGGTATCCTAACAGGATTAGTGTCACTTCTGCCTATAATGAGCTTTACTTCCACTCTTCACTCAGTCATTAATAAGATACGAAAAATGCAGAGTCCAGATTGGAACTTTATGCAACCTTACTTATGGAACCATCCAAATTTGATGAAGCACATAAGTCTGCCCACATTGTCCATGATATTTGAGCTATCTACATGACTACTAAGTTGTCATGTCATCCAACGTTCGCTCAGCTAGTTTGCTAATCAGGATGATTTGGAGTATTTTGTTTAAAGACTTCTCTAATATCACTTCAGCTTCATTCACTTTCTCAAAAAAGTGGTAGGTAGGATAGTAAGACTTTGGCTTAATTAATAAATCCACAGTTAACCTCCAGCAATTCTGTAATATTTTTTTCTCAAAGTACCTTTCAGCTAGTCACTTTATTACTTTTATGTATTATATTGCAGAAAGCTTACAACCCAACTGCTCCAGCCTCAAATAATAAAACAAAATTTTAAACTGTCTACTAGGTAACCTAATTAATTAAAGGTAAAGGTTAAAGGCATATCACTTAAAAACAAACAAAATAAGAAACAAAATAAGAACTGCCCTTGTAGATTAGCATAAATTGCTTAAACATGTATATCATATATAAATTTAAATACAAAAGAATCAACTTGACCAAAATGTCTATCCTTGTAAAATAAGATAAATTTACACCGAAGAAAATGTTGGATGTCATATTTGGATTAGCAGAAAAAATATAGCCTTTTCAAAAGTGGATAACTCGCACATTTCTTGAATCTAACCCTTAACATACATTCTCAGTTCCTCAGTATAGTTCTCTTAGCTATTCCCCACGCTAACTCTAACTCAAGTGTTTCAAAAAAATTCTATAATATTGGACTATAATTCAAGATAATATTCACATCTCTAAATTAGCATGTTCATTTATAAATGAATTAATGAATGAATGAATAAATAAATGAATGAATGAGAGAGACAGAGAGAGACAGAGAGAGACAGAGAGACAGAGATGATTCATTTATTCATAGGTAATATCTTAATGCTAAAGATGTGACTATTATCTGGAAATATATAATTATATGCCTGCCTGCCTGCCTGCCTGCCTGCCTGCCTGCCTGCCTGCCTGTCTGTCTGTCGATCTATCAATCTAAAAGTAAAGGTTTCCCCTATCCAATTCCATCCAACTCTAGGGATGTGTGTGCTCATCTCCATTATTTAGCCAAGGGAGCCAGTGTTGTCTGAATATCTTTCCCAGCATGACAGCACTCTGGCAAAACACTGAACACTGTTACCTTCCCATAGAAGTGGTATATACTTGCATTTTCAAGCTTTAGAACTACTAGGTGAGAGGGAAGTGGCAAGGAGCTTGCCCTGTTGCACAGCACTTGGGTCTTGAACTCGGACTGTCCTAACTGCTGAGCCATCATGCCTCCATGTGTCTGTGTGTGTAGTGTGTGTGTGCGTGTGTGTGTGTGTGGGGGTTAGGCGGTGGTTTGTCCTCCAAGCTTGCTGCTTGGCTCCCAGATATTTCTTTACCAAACTAGGTAACATCTTCAGTGTGGGTTACCTGGTTTGGTAATGAACTGTGCAGGAGCCAAGCAGTCAGCTTGGAGGACAAACCTCTTCCTAAATCCACAATCTGAGCTACAAATATTAATAAATGTTAATAAACTAAGTTTAATCTCGACTCCAAAGTAACATCACTATTGTTAGGCATGCATCCTCTGTGGCTCCATCATTAAATATTCTAATTTTATGTTACATTCATCATAACTGTTAGAAATTCCAACTTTAAATATATATTTTTGAGTTTCTGATGTAGACATGAAATAGATTTGATTTGAAAACTAGGCTTCATCAAAAATAAAAGCATCCCAGTTTTCTTTGAAGCAGAAAAAATATCTGGTCCATATGGAGCTATCAAAACATGTTTTAGTTGATTACACTGTTTGACTAATTGTTATTAGGCAAAACAAAAACAAAACAAATCACATATCACAACCCATCTGAAGTCATTGAAATTCTTTAAAATAATCATTACAGAGTAATTGACTTAAAGTTTCTGTTCCAGACTCTGCTCATTTACCCCAATAGAACATCTTATTACCTATTTTTAAAGCAGAATTTATCCATAAAGCTTTAAATGTTTATGGGACCACCAGCCTATCCTTTAATAAAATGTATTCTTTATTTAAAAGGAATATAAAATATAAGTAAAATACTAAAATTGTCCCCAAATACCACAACTATAATGAATTTAAACTAAGCAATCCATAAAAATCCAAAATATTTTAAAAAACAGGAAAAAAGGGAGGTGAACACAAATAAACAAAACTCCATAATTATATTATATAAAGCCATCAAAATAGAATAACACCCCCACAACATAAATAAACGTGACAATACCTCCCGCCTACCAGACCTCTGGAAACCAGCCCTCATCACCAAATGATCCCCACCCACACCCAGGTTGTTACAACACAAAAGAACAACGAACACACAGCCAGAAACTCAGCCACACAGGATGATACGAAACAGCTGACCAATCTACAAACATCAATTCCATCTAACAATCGGGATGCAACTACACAGCCAATCAATCCACTTATAGCAACAAAGCCAGCACTCCCCACACCCCTACCAAGATTTATAGACAGACAGCAGCTTCGACCATGCTTTACTCGCACAAGCACAAAGCTGACAACAGCAGCCTGAAGATGGCGAGTGGGACATCGCCGAAACCTTGCCAAAACAATCTCAATCTTACACGTCTATGGGATGGGTTTGAGTCTGGTGAGGGTGATTGGTGGTTTTTGTGGCTGGGACTCGTTTGTTGACTATGGCTAGTTTCCAGATGTTTGGTAGGCGGGAGGTATCATCACGTTTATTCATGTTGTGGAGATGTTTCTCTATTTCTATGGCTTCCATAATTATTCTCTTGTTGAAGTGTTCAGTTTTGGAGATTAATTTGGTTCCTTCAAAATCAATTTCATGTCCTGTTGCTTTAAGGTGTTGGAAAAGGGAGGAAGTTTTTCTTCTTTTCTGACTGCATTCTTGTGTTGTGCGATGCGTGCATTTATTCTCCTGCTTGTTTGTCCAATATATGTGCCTGCGCAGATTTTGCATGGTATTTCAGAGACTCCTTGGTTTTCTAGCTGGAATTTGTCTTTGGGGTTTCTTAAGATGTTGGCTATTTTTTGGTCAGTGCTGAAGGCTGTCTTGATATTGTGTTTGTGGAGAAATTTGCTGATTTTATCTGTGATGCCTTTGATGTAAGGGAGGAGGGCGATGCCATTGTCCAATTCTGTGTCTTGGTTCTTGGGGAGGTGGTCCCCTTTTCGATTAGGTAGGTAATTGTGTTTCTTTGGAATCCGTTGGAAAGTAATACGTTTGAGAGACTGTGTAATTCAGTTTTCAGGTGGTCTTTGTCGGCTAGGCGTTTGGTTCTGGAGATGAGAGTCTTGGCTACGGAGTTGATCTGTGCAGAGTGGTGATGAGATTGTGCATTTAAGTAGCTGTTGCTGTGTGTTTTTTTCCAGTAGATAGTGTGTTCTAGGGAGTCATTGGGTTTTTTGTAGCTTAGGACGTTCAGAAAGGGAAGTTGGTTGTTAGCTTCTATTTCCATAGTAAATTATATTTTGGGGTGTAGGCTGTTGAGATGTGTGAGGAAGTTGTCCATTTTTTCCTTCCTGTGTGGCCAAATTACGAAAGTGTCATCTACATATCTAAGCCAGAGTTTGTGTTTGTGTTCAGATTTATCTAAGGTGTTGGTTTCAAAATGTTCCATGTATAGGTTTGCAATGACGGGTGAGAGGGGTGATCCCATAGGTGCTCCTTCTATTTGTTTGTATCTTTGTCCATTGTGGATGAAGTATGTGTTGGTTAGGCAGTGGTTGGTCAGATCTAGGATGTGCTTGGGGGGGGGGTTGTATTTGTTTTGAATAGCTGTCAAGGCTTCTTTAATAGGCACTTGGGTGAAGAGGGATATGACATCGAAGCTCATGAGTAGGTCGCTGGGTTGTAGGTTTTGTTTCTTTATTGTTTCTATGAAGTGGAGTGAGTTTTGTACGTGTGAGGTGATGGATTCTGTGTAAGGCTGAAGTTGTTTGGCAAAGTTCTGTAGAGGTGAGCCTATGGAGGCAAAGTTTGGCAAAGAAATTTGGCAAAGTTCTGTAGAGGTGAGCCTATGGAGCTGACCTTGGGTCTGTGTGGTGTTCCTTCTTTGTGTATCTTGGGGAGACCAAAGAGCTTGGGGCATCTGGATGATTTCTCTCTGGGGATGATTCTTTGCTGGATCTCTTCACTGATGGGAGAGGCTTTTATTTTGGATTTGATGGTTTTTTCCCCAGGTAGGTGGTGGGGTCTGTGTTTAGAGGTTTATAAGTGGGGTCTTGGAGTAGGTTGGATAGTTTGGCTATGTTGTTGTCTTTCCTCAAGTTGGTGAGAGCTTTTTGTTCTTCTTTATGTAAGTTGCTTCTAGGTGGATTGCTGAAGCAGAGAACGTTGGTGACTTCAGGTCTGATTTTATTGGCTTCATCTGGGTTGATTTTGGTGAGGGTAGCTTCAACTCCGCATATGATGTTTTCAGTGGGGATGCATTTGGGGGCGACTGCAAAGTTGAATCCTTTGGAAAGGACATTGGTTTCTGCTATGGTGAGGGTCCTGTCTGATATGTTATGTACTGTTTGTTTCATGAGTTGCTGTGGAAGCGGCTTGGGCTTATGATGTTTTTCTAGTCTGTGGAGTTGTTGGTCTGTGTGTCTGTCTTGTGGGAGGATTCTGTTTTGGTTCTCCAGAGGGCTAGTTGTTTAGATTTGTCCCAGAGTGCTGGGTGGATTTTGTTGCTGAGTTTGAGGTGAAGAGTGAGTAGGTCCCTCTTGGTTTTATCTAGTAGGAATCTTTTCCTGTGGAGTTTGTTTCTGATTAGGGCTAATTCAGTTCTTTTCGGGATCCTTTCGGTGGCTGAGGTTTTAGAATGGAATTTTAGTTGGAAGCATGTGGGGATAACGTTTTTATCTCGGCAGTTGTGTAGGAATGTGAGGTCACCTAAGATGGTGGCTCTTTGGACTTCGACTTTCTTGTAGGTCCTGATCAGCAGGAAGGTTTCCTCCCCATAGAGGTCAGATATTTGTTACCTCTAATATTATATGGGGGTGTATATATATATATATATATATATATATATATATATATATATATATATATATATATATGTGTGTGTGTGTGTGTGTGTGTGTGTGTGTGTGTGTGTGTGTGTGTGTGTGTGTGTGTGTGTGTGTGTGTGTGTGTGTGTGTGTGTGTGTGTGTGTGTATGTATGTATGTATGTATGTATGTATGTATGTATGGTCCAGCATAACTCTGGAATGCCTGGCCTGTTAAGGAAAGCGATTGTGGCATCCTAGACTGGCAATTGTTTGCGATGTAAGTTGCTTCACAGCTTCCTCTAGAAAGGCAACCATGACATTCACCCTCCAGTGGACCAATGGAGAAGCACCTGATGGATTTGGGGCAAGATGCCAGGGCGGGAAAGAGAAGTGCATGGGAGGGGGAAGGAAGAGGGCAGGAATGATGCACATGGGATTAGGGGGAAGGCCCCTCTCAATATCTCCCTGTCAGACAAACGCTTAAACATCTATAAATACCTGGACAATGCCAGGTTATCAGCTAATTTATATATATAATAAATAATTATAATTTACTTACAGTTTCTGCCCACACATTCAAAGCCCAACCTGTGTCTTAACATGGTCAAATATTTTTTGCAGCCTTCACATTCGGAAATAAGTTATTTTCTTCTACATGCTGTTCCAAAACTATTATGTATTAGTATTTTGACATTTACACTGAACAGCTTATATCTTGACTTCTTTTCCTTTCTTTTTATTTTGAATATATATAAGGAACTCCACAGATTGCCCTTCAACAATCTCAGCACATTCTAAGTTTATGTTTTCCTGACATAATCTCTAACAGTTTTGTACAAGTTGACCAAATGCCATATATGTTGCTTTATTAGTCTTTCCATTGAAATCCTTCCCAATGAAATACTACAGTTCAGAGCAATCCGTCCCAAATCGTCCCTAATCAGCTTATTTTCCTTTTCATCTATGTGAGCGTCACATCAATTTCTGCATTTCTTTTTCTTTCAGCTTCCCCCCCCCCTTCTTCTCACCTTTGTTTCCAGAGAACACCTTTGTTTTAGGGAATATAGAATAGTAGCTTTAAAATGGTTAAGTTTTTGTGAATAATGTTACTTTCAGTTCTAATTAACATGATTGCTCTACCCATAATTTTCTTAACTCTCTAGAAATATCACATTACATTTTCTTTAAAGCTCCTGTTTTAAGACGGCAGGGCATCTTAAAACAGCTTTAAAAAGCTGTACCTGTCATATCCAAAACATTCTTGCAAAATTGATTTTTATCTAATTTACTCATTGTATTCACTTTATTTTATTAACTGGATACTTTTCTATACTATTTCAACTGGTTATATAATTTATTAATGCATTCAGTTTTTGTTCTTAGTTTAGCATCACATTTACTTGAGAAGAAGATTCTGTTGGTTAATTCTATTGTCTCTATTCAGTTTGGTTAGACTTTTTATTTCAATGATAAGATTTTGACATTGAGTCTTTATTGATTAGCCCTTGGGCCATATCAAAGTGCAAAGTTCCAGAAACAATTTATTTCTACAATTTGATAAAAGCAATATAAAATGGAATTTGATAAAATACATTTTAAAATGGAATTGGAATAGAGTACAATAATTTAAGATATAGATAAAATATGATGACATTATATTTTGGTGTCACCCCTGCAATCTACCCCAATCAGTCACACATATGCAGATCTCAACTGAACCATTTTGTTTAAGTACTGTGCTCTGTTAAATGTTATTTTCCAGTTCTGGCTGCACATTAGGTAAGTTGTTTTGATATGGGGTTCCCAATGGGTCATTCGTTTGGTATATAGACTGAGGTACCTGTCTCTCATTCCCTTATACAAGCAACAATCAAATAGGATATAAGCCAGGTCTTCTACCTCCACCGCTCCACATATGCAGAGACGCTCATTGTAGGGTATAGTGTGGAATCTCCCATATCTGACTATTGTGTCAAGCTGTTCGAATCTCGCTCGTGTAAATATCTCCCTAACATGTTTTGGCAGTTGTAACTTCATATAGCTGCCTACTTGAAAAGTATGTTTGTATTTACTCAGCCATTTCAAGCTACCCACTTTACTAAGGATAGCTATATCATTTTGTGCTTCTATATCCTTAATTCTTTAGGCAGCTCTTTTTTTGAGTTGATAAGATTCATAATAAATACAAGCAAACAACAAGAATAATTTATTAGTTCCATAATTGTGATTAAATCATTTATCAACTAAAAGATTTAGAAGATGAATTAAACAGAACAATTCATTCTCATATATTTTACTGTTAAGTCTTTATTTACAACCTCAATTCTTTTCTTTTTTTTTTGTGTGTGTGTGTGTGAAACCTATATTTTTAACTGAAGTTCGCTCCATTAATGATGCTGAAACTGGGTCAAGGAATGATCTATTGAATATTCAAAGCTCACTGACTGAGGGTTGTGGCCCTTTACTAAGGGTTGTGGTACTACTGAATATAACACGCCTGTCAAACTCGCTATATACTTTGCCATCACATGATGATGTATCGCAATGTTTTTTCCCTTCACGGAGCTGAGGTGGGCGTGGCCTGCGCATGATACAGCTGTAGTTAATACTACAAATTAAGAATTTTAAATTATTTCCAGGTATTAAATAGTGTCAGGTTGTTTACATACCGTCACATAATTTAGTTACAACCAACAACATAAATTAGTTTGGTGTAGTTGTTAAGTGCCAGCCTAATAACCATGAGACTGTAAGTTTTAGTTCTCCCTTAAGTATGAAGGCTGAGTGAATGATTTTGGGCCACTCATTCTCAGCCCTATTCACCTCATATGATTATTATGGGGAAACTAGGAGGAAGGAATAGTATGTATGTTCAGTGCCTTGATTTACTTATAAAGTAATAAAGGAGGGATAAAAAATCAAATAAATCAACAAAGTAATAAAACAATAACTTCTCATTGTTGATTACCTCAGATTATTGCTGTATCTGCATTAAATTTCTTCCCTGAGCAACTCATTTTACTATCTCCCTCCTTTACACACACACACCAGAAATCCTATGTATTTTTTAAAAAATGCATGCATCCAAGAAAAGCTTACAGGTAGTCCTCGACTTACAAAAGTTCATTTAGTGACCATTCAAAGGCACTGAAAAAAGTGATTTATAACCATTTTTCACACTTATCTCCGTTGTAGAATCCCCACAGTAACATGATCAAAATTCAGATGCTTGGCAACTGACTTATATTTATGACGGTTGCAGTATGCCAGGGTCATGGGATCATCTTTTGTGACCTTCTGATGAACAAAGTCAATGGGGAAGCCAGATTCACTTAACCACTGCTGTGTGGCTAACTTAACAACTGCAGTGATTCACTTAATAACTGTGGCAGGAAAGGTCGTAAAACAGAGTAAAATTCACTTAACAACTGCCTAGTAGCATAAATTTTGGGATCAGTTGTGGTTGTAAATTGAGGACTACCTAGACTATCATAGATTAAATTTTAATGTGCAAGAAAGCCCTTTGGTTTTGTTTTAATTGACTAACACAACTAAAGTTCTGTTTCTGTTGTAACATGTCCTGAGAATAATGGTCTTGACTTGGGTATTAATCCATTTATTTATATCTCCCCTATACTAGACACCAGTGGGGAAATTCAATTTATTTTTTACTACTGGTTCTGTGAGCATGGCTTGGTGGGCATAGCAGGGGAAGGATACTGCAAAATCTCCATTCCCACCCCACTCTGGGGACAGCCAGAGGTAGTATTTGCCGGTTCTCCAAACTACTCAACATTTCTTCTACCGGTTCTCCAGAACCTGCTGAATTTCACCCCTATCCAAGTCATTAAAAAAAAAAATCCAATACTTTTTGCAACCTATTGCAGATTGCCTTTAAAATCTGTTATGGGGAAGATGGTATGCCTGAAATAAAAACCTTTCTTTTTTTATAGAACTAGTTTCACAATTTAACCGGTGTTTGTTTTTGTTTCCTTGGTGTTACTCACAGTTAAATATTGCATTAAATAATTACATGGTTTGGGCAAAAAAGAATTTGACATAATCACCAGCAAATATATTAATATTCTAATTTTGCAGCTTGCTTAGAATGTACACGATGTTACATTTGTAAATTAATTATGCAGCAGTTCATCTTTTGTGTATTAAGCACCTTTACAAATAGCGAGCAGAGGGAGAAAAACAAGGAGAAATCCACATTATCCGAAAAATTCATTTCACTGCACCATTCTTTGATCTGCTTAATATGTGCTATGCATTCATTAACTCTTCATTATATTTTCATGATTATATTCTATGTGTTCCTGAGGCAAAGCCAACTTCCTTGAGGCAAACATTTGCAATGTAAGGAGGTCAATTTCTATAAACATAATCAATCTTATGCATGAAATTTTAACAGCAAGAAGGGAAAAAATCCTCTGAAGCAGCATAAATTTCAGGCTCCTTAGTCATTGCTAACTAGCCCATTCAATTTGTGGGGTGGAATAATTACAGACTGTTAATGGGGCTTTGTAGTTATATAGATTTCATGTAGCTTCAGATTATATTTGATTACCATAATATATGGGTTATGGCAGAATACCATAGGCAGGTTGAAATTAGCTTTTTGGATTGTCATGATATTATTGAATAAATTTAAGAATCATAAGTCTGATTGTAAACTGTTTGCTAGCTGTCATGTTTGTTTTCTAGATATCCTTATGGCTCCAAATTGTCTTGTTTCTCAAAATATTTTTCTTCTCTCATTCCGTTTTATTGTCTATTCCTTTTTTTTTTTTAGTTCAATGGCTTTGCCTTCAGATATGTAATTCCAGTAGAATCACTGTGAGAATTCTAATTGGCTGGATTGTTAATATTATTGATCTGAGAAGCATAGTTGGATTTATCCATATCTGTTGTTACGATGATTGCACCTTGAAAGTGACTTCATTTCCTAGCTACATCTGTTTTATTACACTGAACTGCAACAACATTATGCTGCTTCGATTAACCTTATTTTTTCAAAAAGTCCCTTGTGTGGATTTTTCTATAATGCATAAAGGAGAGAACAATTAATACAGGAGATACCAGTAGAATATAGCATTATTTTTATATCTATATGAACAAGGAATGAGGACATACATTCAATTTTGCAGCTACTAAGATTGTTGGATGAGCAAGTACAAAAACAGCCAGGGAAGTGATTGAAGCCTGGGAAACAGGCCCCTCGTCAGTCAACAGGAATGCTGATTTATTTATTCATTCATTTTATTTATTAATTAAATTTATATTGCTGCCTATTTGCCCATGGCGACTCAAAGTAGCTTACAGAATATAAAATCACATTGCAAACAATGAAACTAATAAAAAGAATCAAATAAATTAATATAACATAATAGAATAAAATCATAATAAAATCACTCCCCACCCATTGCCCCGGCGACAGATCACACGAGCCATCCATTCTGCTCTGGGTTCCCCAGGCCCACTGGCAGAACCAGGTCTTCAGCACCTTCTGGAAGAGTATTAGAGTAGGGGGCCATACTAAATTTTGGAGGAATGATGTTCCAGAAAGAAGGAGCCACCATGGAGAAGACCCTTCTTCTGGGTCTCACTAGGTGTATCTCCCTTGGGGATAGTAGGCATTCCCTGCGTCCCTGCTCTAATGGGTTGGAAGATGTGACCAACAAGAGATGGTCCCTGAGATAACCTGGTCCCAAGCCATGAAGAGCTTTAAAGGTGACAACCAGCATCTTGAATTGCACCCAGAAGCAAATTGGCAGCCAATGCAGCTCTGCAGAAGAGGTGATACATGTACACACTGGGGTCTGCACAAAACCATGTGGGCTGCTGCATTTTGAACCAACTGGAGCTTCTGGATACTCTTCAAGGGAAGCCCCATGTACAGGGCTTTGCAATAGTCAAGACGGGAAGTGACTAGGGCATGAGTGACTGTGAGTAGGGATTGTTGGTCCAGGAAAGTGCATAACTAGCGCACAACCTGCAGTTGCGCAAAGGCCCTCCTGATTTACCACCAGCCTATCAAGTATTTAGAAGGTGAGGGCTAGACAGCCCAAAACACACACTCTGCTAGAGATAAATTCCCTGAGAATGGGCTCCAACACAAGTCCAAAAACTTGGAAGACTAAACCTCTGGTCCCAGTGACTCACCCAGGTTGAATCCTGCAATCAATTTGGAGTATATACAGTATATATTTAGACTATATATATAGTCTAAATTGCCTTTGAAATGTGCAAAGGATTTGGATCTTCCAAACAACAATTGTATGAACAACACCATTCTCTAGTTTGTTTACAGCTCCAGTTTAAGGTGTTCTGATTGCCTTCAAATAAAAACTAAATATATTTCTCTTTAGAAAGGTATTTAACTTCACCATGGCTTAACTTTATTTACTGACTCCCACTTTTCTTCCTTTCTATGTTCGTCTTTCTCATTCCTTTTACCTTGTTGCAAATGTGGTTTCATTATTTCTGGAAGTGTTTATGCTTTTATGGACTGCAAATTATGTTAAGCAGCTCATTGGAAGGAAAAGGAAATGTATACCCCTTAGATCAATAATAGCAATCATTTATTGAATTTCTCTAAAAACAATGCCTCTGTGGACGGAATGCCTTATTGATAGAACTAATGTTAGAGGAGTTTTCTTTTTAAGTACAAGAAAAGGAAAAGATTGTATTTGCCGTGCATCTGAAGGATAGATAGGCTCAGCTGAGATGCTTTTCCTAAACACAGGTAGTCCTCAACTTACAACAGTTCATTTAGTGACTGAAGTTACAACAACACTGAAAAAAGTGACTTTTGACCATTTTTACACTTACGATCATTGCAGCATCCTCATGGTCACATAATCAAAATTCAGATTCTTGGCAACTGGCTCATGTTTATGATGGTTAGAATGGCCCAGGGTCCTGTGATCACCTTTTGCGACCTTCTGACAAGTCAGTGGGGAAGCCAAATTCACTTAACCACCATGGTACTAACTTAACAACTGCAGTGATTCACTTAACAACTGTAGCAAAAAAGGTCATAAAGTGAAGCAAAACTCACGTAATAACTCTCTTAGCCACTGGAGTTTTGGGTTCAATTGCGGTTGTAAGTTGAGGATACAGATAGCCCTCTCTTACAGACCAAATTAGGAACTGAAACTCGGTCAGTAAGCAACA
This sequence comes from Natrix helvetica, assembly GCF_964273705.1. Classification (NCBI taxonomy): domain Eukaryota; kingdom Metazoa; phylum Chordata; class Lepidosauria; order Squamata; family Natricidae; genus Natrix; species Natrix helvetica. The sequence goes on along the minus strand of NC_138549.1, from coordinate 80,234,208 downwards.
ATATTGTTAAGTGAGATATTATGTGACTGCAACCAGTTTACATTGGAAACTGACTATGAAAATTGTAATGGCAATAAGATAACCACAGGAATGCTGCAATGGTTTCAGAGTTGGAGGTCGGGTCATAAACCTACTTTTTCAGTGCTGTCCCAACTTTGAAGTGTCACTCAACGAAGTAGTCAGTAAGTGAGGACTACCTGTGCATGCACACTCATCAGTTGGTCAGAAACACACAAGGTTTCCATCAACAGTACCAGTATTTGGCCATCCTTCATTCGCAAGAATCTTTACAGCTGCCAAGCCAGAAAAGGGGGCATGGTTGTACTTTGTTGTTGTTAGTTGCAAAGTTGTGTCCAGCCCATTGTGACCGCATGGACAACATTCCTCCAGGCCTTCCTGTCCTCAACCATCCCCCAAGTCCATTTAAGCTCACACCGACTGCTTCAGTGACTCCATCCAGCCACCTCATTCTCTGTTGTCTCCATCTTCTGCCCTCAATCTTTCCCAGCATTAGGCTCTTCTCCAATGATTCCTTCCTTCTCATTAGGTGGCCAAAGTACTTCAATTTCATCTTCAGGATCTGGCCTTCTAAAGAGCAGTCAGGGTTGAGCTCCTCTAGGACTGACCGGTTTGATCACCTTGCAGTCCAAGAGACTCGCAGGAATCTTCTCCAGCAACATAGTTCAATGCCAATAATCCTGGGGCAGCATTATCCTGTAGACATTATCCTGTAGACAGGAAGACTGCCAACTGTCCCCAGCAGATTCAGATGGTCATTATTCCAAGGAGCGGATGGGGGAGGGAATAATCTTCTCTTGAAAGATTCAGACAAAATTATGATTTGTGTACACCAATTAATAAGTGTTAGCAATTCCCAACCTCACTTTATCTAATTATAAGGATTTTGAAGATAATAGAACAAAATGTAGATTTCTGTAATCCACACTGTTCATCTCATTAGCACTTAATCTGTTCTCGATCCTCTGATTTAATTGCAAATGTTTGGTTCAGTGAAACTAATATCTTTCTTGGCATCACTGCTCTGTTAAAATCAACACAACTTGGGAGAAAAGTATAGATTACCAATAAAGGTTTATCCTTTTTGTAATTACTCTAAAGCTGCGCACAATCAAACAAGAGGCACTATTATGCTAACTAAATGAGATGATAAAGGATTCCGAAATGCCGCATATCATGATGAACCAATTCCAGAGGCTTTGTCTCTAGAGTCACCTGACTAGCTTTCAAAGGGGGAACTTTCGAGCCAGGAGCAGCTTGATTATTTAATGTAAGACTGCAGAAATGTCAAAAGATAGGCATCAGCAACTACTGTCGAGGTTGCATCTCTGCAGCCTAAGTGGCTTGCACATACCTTGCAGCTGTGGATGCTAATATCTCCCTTTGGGGACTCGCTTATAAATCAGCTAAGCAAAAATTGATCATCCCTACATGCTGAAGCTCGTATTTTTAATTGCTGTTCATGGCATTAGTAAATCTTGTAAGGCTTTTTGGATGTACAGGATTGCTCATAATTTGCGTTTTGCGAGTCCAAACAAATCACTGAATTAATTCAACCATCCAAATAATCTATAGTAAAAACAAAAACAAAATAAAAAAAATCCTTCTATTGCTCAGCAATTCGGAAAACAAGAAGTAGCTCCCATGGCAAAATTCATGGTCTCTGGGATTCTTTCCCACAACCTTTAACTGGCCAACTGTGATAACATAGTCTAGGGAACATGAATGTAATATGTATATCATCATCAGTCACATCAGCAAAGCCAAGGATACAGGTAGTTCTCGACTTACGACCACAATTGAGCCCAAAATTTATGCTGCTAATTTAAAAGTTTTGTTAAGTGAATTTTGCCCCATTTTATGACCTTTTTTGCCACTGTTATTAAGTGAATCACTCCAGTTGATAAGTTAGTAACCTGGTTCTTAAGTGAATCTGGATTCCCCATTGACTTTGCTTATCAGAAGGTTGCAAAAGGTGATCTTATGGTCTTGGGATACAGCTACGGTCACAAGTATGAACCAGTAGCCAAGCATTTTAATTCTGATCACACAATCATGGAGAGGCTTCAAAAATCGTAACTCTGAAAAACAGTCAAAAGTCATTTTTTTTAGTGCCAATGTTATTTTGAACAGTCACTGAATGTACAGTTGTATGTCAAGGACTACCTGCATTTGGTTTTTATGCCCCTTGTTTGGGATTCATACTCAAAATTTACCTGATCTTTTTATTGTGCGTACTGCCTCAAAAGAGTGAAAATTATATTGCCCATTTTGAATGAGAATTCTGATTGGAGAGGGCTCTAAGGGCCTCAGAAAAGAATTGACATTCAAGTGCGATTTTTCCACCTTGTGGAAAGTACCTCTTTCAAACTGTTTCATGAAACAAGGTGGCCTTCCTGATTTTAAAGAAATAGGCCATAGCTTCCTGTTCTGTCCCGTGATTCTAATGAATATGCAGACACAGGCTTGGCTGTCTGCCACAACTAATTACAGAGAAAAAACCACTCCTTGGCTAGGAGCCTAGTACACTATCTTTAATAAACCAATATTAGTTTTACGGAATGCTTTCTCAACAGCTAGTAAAATGGACTGTTGTTTCCTGCAAAGATTCCCTTCCTGTCGATCCACCTATAAACTCTTTGGGAGGGGCCACAACCGTAGCTAGCTGTCCCTATTTCCTTCTATGATGTCTTCTCCATAGCTGTTCCCTTCTCCTCTCAGCTCTACGCACACGCACATCAGGGACAACCTCCCTCTGTTTCTCCTCACTGCTCCCTGACTCAGATGCCACCTGGGGGCCAACAGGCCTCTCTAATCCCTGCTCTGACTCCAAACACCCTCCAGAGTTTTCCTCATCCTCCAGATCAGTCTCATAATGGTCATCGCTGTCAGAGTCCACCAACAGCTCAGTCGGCCGCTGCTGGGCCACAACAGCTTCCCTTCTCCTCAACTGAGAGTGGTTTCAAAGTGGCCCAAAGATCTTCAGCAAGCAAATTGTTTCACTTTGTCACTTCACTGAGGCACATAACATATCCAACAGCTACCTCACACACCCATAGATTATAATAAAAAAATATTGTTTCCTAGATAAGTGTGGATGATGCTTTCATTACAGTACAATGTTTTATAGACGATTCTCCATAATATATTAATATCAGAAACAGGGTTCTGACATCCTTAGAAAAAAATAATCACAGGGATTTCAACATTCAGCTTTATAAAGCAGCAGAACAAAGGCAAAGTAATCTAAATAACATTGGAATATTTTTAACGTATTAGAAATTGGAGAAACATTTCAACACTGACTAAAATGAACATCGGGTAAAAGGTTTCAGCTCAGCTGTTTTGCATAGTCCAGTTGCCCATATCAATATGAATTGCAGGCGTATAAAATGTAAATTAATCTACTTGCTAAAGCTTTGCAGGGGGAAAGTGAAATATTTTGAAAATTCCATCTCAAAGCAAGACAGGTATTTTAGAGAGCTGCTCTTTAGAAGTGTCCCTTTGTGCTATTAAATTGTTCTATAAAAGAAAAGGGTGTCAGTGTAGTTGGCGGTGAAATGTATTTGAAGCTAAATACAGATCAGGTTTTCTTAAAAAAATATTTGTTATAAAAATAAAAATAAAAAACCCATCTTCCATTACAAATTGTAGAAAGTGTGTCAGTTGGTTACAGTATTTCCATGCATCTCTTCCATAGTCACCACCTGCTTTTCATATCAAATCGCATATTTTAAAATCACCTATATTCATGTATATCACAATTATTATTTCTCAACCTTAATTTGACTATACTTGTTTTTACATCCTTTTATATATAATATTCAAAATTTAGAATATGATTATATGCTAACATTCTATTAAATCATCCTAAGATCATCCGATCACAATACATCTTTATAACATATTCTAGATAAAAATTTTAAACCTCCTCTCATAATCTCCATGTGTTGTTTATATAAAATTTTGTATTATCAAACAAATATATCTATATGTATTGTTATCATTATTAATCATTATTTAACTATAGCTATTGTTGCTTCATTTTATACATACTACTAGTATACTAAAAATTAGCTTAATTTCTTATTATACATTTTCATTGCATCAACCTGTATCTTTCCAGTAATGATACAGTCTTATATCTCTTGCCTTTATAACATTAATGTTCTAGTTACTTTCTTAATAAATCTTGTATAAACTTATCTTGGCAACATGTTATTCCTTACGTATCTCATAAAAGCTTGAAACCCAACATCTGTTCTTTCCATCAGCTTATTTTTGGTTATCACTAGTGCTTCTGTCAAGATTTCTTTCCTTATCTCCGTCAATTTTGCTCTCTTTTCTTCTTCTGTGCTTTGAAGTCTCGGGTAGAGTTCCAATCCATCTCCCCTTTCCATATTCCGCTCTTGCCATTACCATTACCAACTGTGTCAGTATCCACAGGTTTCTTATCTATTTGCTCATTTTTTTCTTCCATCTTTTGAACTCTGTCCTCCACTTTCTTCATTTGGTAAACATCCTCAGTTTCTCCATCAGATTTTTCTGTTTTGTATTCCATATTCTCCAATCTCTTTTCAATTCTCTTTGTCACAACTATTAGATTTTGAATTTCAAATATAATCATTTGCAATGTTATAGTTTCTTTTTCCTGCTGAGCCATTCTTTCAATTTTGCAGACACTGCCACTATAGAGTTCAAAGCTATTTTAATAAACTTCAAACAGGTTCATTTATTATCTTTCAAGTCAAAATGTTGTCTTCCCTCCAATAGCTAGTGATAGAACTACCAAAAGGCACTTGTATAAACAACTTGTGCTCTTCCAATTATCACTGTCAGTAAACAAACTGAATTCAAGGATCTCAAGTGATCAAAGAGAAAGAAGAAAAACAATGTATCCAGCCTCCAGCCTCTAAATGGCAGTGTAACTGCTTTTCCTCCTGTTGTTGCAAATAAGAATAATCCTTCTTATTTTCTTCTTTATATTCCAAATTTAAGGGGGAAAAAACCTTAAATGGAGAGCAAAATCAATCCAATCAATCAAATCAGGCATTATAAAAAAAGAAGGAGAATTTTAATCCATAAGTATAAGCAAAAGTAAAAAAAGAAGAAGAAAGAATTAATCCATTCAGTTTAAAAAGTAGGGAGCCCCTGCAAAAGTTCCATCTGTGAAAAAAAAATAGAAACTGAATAACACACTAAGTTCAATGCAGATCAATTTATTGTGGATACCTGACCCATCTAACCAATGACCTTATCCAGCAGCTTCATGTAGATATTAAAGAAGAAGGCAAGATGGTTAGCCTGTAGGAAGTTAGCATCCACCACTCTCCTAGAAGAATGAAATATTCTAGGAAATATTAAAAAGGCAGAATATTACACCTTCCTGGATGAGAAAAGGAGAAACATGCTCTTGGAAAGCAGCCCCCACCGTTGTTAATAGCCCCAGAAAGACAGGCACCAATCTATCTACAAAACAAAAGGCTGGGCCAACTTATTTACCAAACAAAAGACCTTCACATTCAGGACATGATAGGATTAGCCCTTACTCAAGATCCAAACCAGGACAAAGCCATTAAGTCATAATAAGAATTGCCCAAAGCCCCTTCATTACATCACCCAGAAAGATTCAACCAAATGTGGGACTCAAGACAACCTACAAATTACTCCTACCTGGCCCTATGGGAGTCTGACAACCAATCAGAATACATTTCTTTCACAGAAACAGGAAGCAGGTTCAAAGCCCAAGACAGGGTATAAATCAATCAATCTCTCTCTCTCTCTCTCTCTCTCTCTCTCTCTCTCTCTCTCTCTCTCTCTCTCTCTCTCTCTCACACACACACACACACACACACACACACACACACACACACACACAAACATGCTTGATTGCCCAATCAAGCAAAACCATGTGGTCCTGTCCATCAACAAACCATCTTCCCAATCAGCTTCCATGTTTCCAGTGTCTTTCTTTCCACTTGGAACTGAACCCAGATGGAGATTTCTTTCAACAAACCCTATAGAGTATCATATTAATGACGGACTTTGATCCTGACCCATTTCTTCTGTTAATACTCACTGGAGTAGTGAGTGACGAGAAGTGAGAAAAACCATGACACCCCATTTGCATTCTCTATAGTCATCCCAGAAGATGCCAAATCTATACTACTCTATCCCTAATGAATATATATCCTGGGAAATTCCAAGGAGTGGCTATTCTAAATCTTTTCCTCTGTCTCCAATCTAGCTTCAGGCTGTGTTGTCCTTTGTTTCATCCCCCTGCTTGGGATATGCTTCCTCCTTCCTTGGAAATTGTTTCTTCACTATAGTCCACTACACCACCTCCCCATTCATAGACAAAATCCATCACACTAAGGTTAAGTAAACAGTATTTTGCAAGTCTGAAAACATAAGTCTCCCACAATCACTTTTAACAGTCTGATACATTATGGTGGATCTTTTTAAAGTTTCTTTCTTTGTATGCTATACACTAGTGTGGATTCCTCCCCTTTTTTATCTTATCATTCTCTAGGCAGTGTTGTGTCCGCTGTCTCATGAACATGCCCTCGCAAGGATGCTCCTGATTGGCTGAACTGCCGACAGTTGAAGCGGGAAAATGCGGCTCGCTGATTGGTTGCCGTTTGACAGCTGCTGCCTATATAAAGAGCTGTCAAACAGAGGTTCTTTTCTCTCGTTGCTGTTTGCTGTTGCACTTTGAGTTACTGGTTGTAATCCAATAAAGGATTGTTATTGTTAGCTGAGCTGTGTTGCCTCAATCCTTGTCCACCCAGTCACCTCTATAATAGGCAGCATCTCTTCCCTCTAAGTCCCTCTATGTCAGGGGTCACCAACCTTTCAGACCTCAGGGACCACTCAATTCATAATTTTAAATCCTGCGGATCACTAATATGATTTTTTAAAAAACATAAATAGTATTCAGTGCAATATAAACCTGCAAATAATTCTTCTGCGGACCACCAAAATTTTCTCGTGAACCACGGACCACCAGTTGGTGACCACTGCTCTATGTCATCACAAATCATTGCAAGTGAAGAGAAATAGAGAGACAATTGAGTGCACATTACATTTTAGGTGTTTTTCTTCTCTGTCTGAAAATTTATAGCAGAAAGGATTTGATTACAACCATTTTTGCCCAATATAATTCACACCCTCTTTGCAGCTGAAGATTAGCGAATTATATACAAATATGTTTTACATCCTTTACATCCCTCAAAGGCTGTGCTTTTGAAGAGTGTTGCTTATCACAGGAAAGAAGACAGTTACAAATGATTCACAATTAACATATTTAGTGTTGATTAAACCAATGGAAAACACTCAGTTGATCTGGGGGGGGAAATGGGCGTGAGAAAGGAAAAACCATTGTAGATTAAACTATATCTGTGTACTTTTAAATGAGAAAATAGGTACAAATATGCTTGGATCTGAAGCATTGTTTTTGAAAAAATAATGACACCGATAATATTTTTTTTTTAATTTTAAAATTGCAATTTGTAGATGTAATTGTATAGTTTGAATTTTAGTGATGCAATGTTTCATTTTTTTAATATTTTCTTAAATATAATCAATCAAATTTTCTGCATATCTGATTTTTCTGATTCACTTTCATTACACAAACATTCCTCGAGCTTAAAAATGATTCTGACAATCGGTTCTGTAGAGAATTCATTTTTTAAATTCCCTTAAACATTCTTTTTTTTAAGTGAAACTCGCTCCCTGGAAGTAGTTGATCATTTTTATTTTTTTTCCTGCAGGGAATGCAATATCTCTTAAGTATTTTTCCCTACTCACATGCCAACAGAGGGTGAGAATAGAATAGAATAGTTGGAAGAGTCATGGAGGTCTTCTAGTCCAACCTCCAGCTTAAGCGGGAAACCCTATACCAGCGGTTCTCAACCTGTGGGTCGGGAACCCTTTGGGGGTCGAACGACCCCTTCACAGGGGTCGCCTAAGACCATCGGAAAACACATATTTTTGATGGTCTTAGGAACCGAGACACCGCTCCTCTATGGTTGGGGGTCACCACAACAAGAGGAACTGTATTAAAGGGTCGCAGCATTGGGAAGGTTGAGAACCACTGGCCTGTACCATTTCAGACAAATGGTTGCCCAATCTCTTCTTAAAAACTTTCAGTGTTGTAGCATTTACAACTAATGGAGGCAAGTTCATTAACTGTTCTCTCAGGAAATTTCTTCTTAAAGTAGTTCTAGCTTGCTTCTCTCTTTGATTAGTTTCCATTCATTGCTTCCTGTCCTGCCCTCATGTGCTTTGCAGAATAGCTTGACTCCCTCTTTTTTGTGGCAGTCCCTGAGGTATTGGAACACTGCTGTCATGTCAAACCTCATCCTTCTTTTCATTAAATTAGATATACACAATTCCAGGAACCATTCTTTATATATTTTACCCTCCAATCCCCTAATCATTTTTGTTGCTTTGTTGTTACTTGAGAAAGTGTTCAGTGTAAAAGCTGATTTGATTAAAAAGAAAATTCTGAATTTATTGAATATTTTTCTCTGAATGGATTTTTCCAGTCAACTTCTTTTTGTGCAGCTATTAAATTACCTGTAGATTGATTTTACATACACCTAGTCAGCATTTTTTTTATTTTAAACAAAATTCATATCAGATAACTATATCCATATAAAAAAAAACCTAGCCACAAGCCATTTATATTTTCTAAATAAACAGATCATTATATTCACAACATGTACACTTTTACCATCTGCCCATTCCTAGCTCAGTGGTTCTTAAAACTGTTTGAATCAATATCCATTTTCCTGGTGTCAAATAAAGTAATTACCCTATCCCACCCCTAAAAAAATGACCTTCCCCTGCCCCTAAAAAAATGTCTCTCAGCAGTGGCAGGTCCAAACCAGATCCTCAACTCACAAGCATGCAATTAGATATTATTGCATTACCCTTAGGATATGCCTCAATAATTCCTTGGGGGGTAATTGCCCTACATCTAAGAACCACTGCTCTAGATGATTATTCATTCCACCACAAGGCTTAGAAATTATGGAAGAAACTAAAATTTGCTCTTCAGATCAGCAGAAGATTTATCTAATCCAACATTGTGGTCTACAAAATACAAGCAGGAAGATGAAGGCAGCAACTCACAGTTAAGTCCTGCTGCCTTTAGTTGTTGGAAGTAACATACATCCCATTTATTACACTCATTTAATATTTGCATTTTAATTTTCCCAACATGCTCTCTACATGGAGTGCCCTTGAAGAGCACCCGGAGGCTTCAGCTGGTCCAGAATGCGGCCGCGGAGGTTGTCATGGTGGTACCTAGGTGCTCCCATGTTACACCCCTTTTAGGCAGCCTGCACTGGTTGCCAGTTGTTTTCTGGGTGCGATTCAAGGTATTAATTATGACCTTTAAAGCGTTCCATGGCTTAGGCCCAGGGTACCTGTGAGACCACCTACTGCCACCAGTAGCCTCCCACAGTCCAGTATGATCCCACAGAGTTGGCATCCTCAGGGTGCCATCGGCCAGACAGTGTCAGCTGGTGACCCCCAGGGGGAGAGCCTTCTCTGTGGGAGCGCCTTCCCTCTGGAATGAGCTGCCCCCGGAGCTTCGCATAATCCCTGACCTCTGGTCCTTCCGCCACGCCATAAAAAGTTGGCTTTTCCAGCAAGCCGGCCTGGCCTGTTAATTTTAACTCATTTTTAAATGTATTGTCTTATAAATTTGGTTTGTTTTTTTGGGATATGTATTTAATTTCTTTTTAACTTTTGGGATGTGTTTTTTTTAATGTTGTACACCGCCCTGAGTCCTATGGGAGAAGGGCGGCATATAGATCCAATAAAAACAAAACAAACAAACAAAACAAACAAACAAAACATGTTTGTAAACAAACACTATTTTCAATTTAAAAAATTATTAATCTCACATTAATACCATCTGAGCTTGGGTACAAGAGAGTATACCTGTGGCTATTAGCTGATTTTCTGGCTGCAACTAGAGACTAAGCTACCTTCCTATACATGAAACATTTATACAGTAAATCAAGCTTTAAACCTGGAAATAGTTCATATCTGGGGAACATAACACCACTTTAATCATACATTTTTGCTTTATTTTATTATTTTATTTCATGTTATGCCTTCAAATTAGTATTGACTCCAGAAAATTGCCTGGACAAGTCCCTGCTGTTTTCTTGGGAACGTCTTTTGAAAGTGGTTTGCTATTGCCTTCTTCCCAAGACTGAGAGACAATGAGTGTCTCAAAGTCATCCAGATGGCTTTGCTCCTAAAATGGGACTAGAATTCATGGTCTTCCAGTTTCTAACCAGGTGCCTTAACTGCGACATCAAATTGGCTCTCAGGCATAGATAAGCGGGGCCACATATAATCAAAGAGGAAAAAGAATACCAGGAGGACTTTTTTTTTGAAGAATTGAGAAATTGTGGTCTACATATTTTCTTTGGGGTCAGGAAACATAACTTTATTGTTCTTTATTAGCCCCCTTCCTTCCAGTTCTTTTCTTTGGCTAAATCTGGATAGCAACACACATATTGAACCACTGTCTGATACCTTTAAGGAGGTCTGAGAACTCTTTGGGGATATTACGAAATATTTGGCTGTTTTCTTGGTATTGATGTTGTTTTAAATATATGAAATATATACTTTAAAAAACTAAGATATTCTATAACATTCAAATATCTGTTTGGAAGGTCAAGTTCAGAAGGTTTGATAGTTCATTTTTTTGCACTTAGAGCTCCCTACATTTGGAAAGGTTTTTATATGAAACTTTGGGAAGTCCTGGTTTTGATAGGCATAGATGTCTCTTCATACAGGTGATACAAATTGTCCTGCCACCCAACTTAAAGAGAATTGCCTTGTTTGCAACAGAAGTGTGAGGAAGAATCTATGAGAATTCCTTCCATGTGAGCGATAGATTTCATGACAGCAGTAGCTCATGCAGGATTGCATTTTCAATTTAGAAGGAATAGGCAATCAGTGTTTTGAAAGATTCCTTTCTGCCTCAGTCTCTGGAGAATCACTGGAGATCTCAGCTGGCTAGCTGGAGAAAAGGGCTGATCTGATATTATAAAGCAACTATACAGGTAACCAACCTCGCCTGCTAATGGTCGATCATGCCTGCTTAGCAAAATAAGCAAATTGCATAGTAGGTATTTATATAATAAACTCTTTGAGTGGACTGAATCAGAAAATATTTTGTCTGAAGACTAAGCAATTTTTAGAGCTGGATGCTCAACATTAGATTATGTCCCTATTTTGCAATTGTGATCCAAAAAGTGTCCTTTTAGGCAAGGATCTCTACTATAAGGCTTTTATCAATTTCAGGTTCTAGACAGAAAATATGGTGTATGCTTAAGAAGTTTATGGAGTATCTGCTTCAACTTATAAGTGGTACTTCAATCAGTACTCATCGTTAAGTGGAGAGGAGCAATGAGTACCAAAAACGATGAGTAGCAAACAATTTTCCCCATAAGGAATAATGTAGTGAGTCACAAGGCAGCCAACACCAACAAGTTCTAGTTTGTGTGTTGAGTACCAAACAAATAATGAGTACCAGGACAAAAATGTTCACATCAAAATGTGTTAAGTACTACATTTGATGAGTTTCAAAGTAGTTGAAAACAAAGGTACCACTATACTTAAATTTTATAAAATTCTTGTTTTTAAACCTGAGTGCCATTTACACTGAGGATTTTTTTTTATCACTAGGGGATTTAGCACCCCTACCATTTAATCTGTATATCAGTCTCTTTGTGATGAGGATGAATCATTTAGATCAGTGTTTCTCAACCTTGCCAACTTTAATATAGGTGGACTTCAACTCCCAGAATTCCTAAATCATCAGGCATCAAGCCCAGGAGGAAGACATACTGTGATTGAAGGGCTGAAATTGGTACATTAGACACATGCTTTTGTACATTTGAGCTTTTTGTAAAATTTTGATACTCTTTTTATTTTGTTTTATAAGTGGATTTATGTATTATTTTCAATCTATTTTTGCTTTGTAATGCTTATTTTAGAAGCATTTATAGGGAATGTAATCAAGGAAAAGGCAGAAAAAAATAATAGATTGAAAAGTATACTGCGCAAAAATGATGAAGTTCAAAACTGAAATCATGAATATCAGTAAAGTGAAGAATCCTAGGAAGGAGCAGAGAGCTACAGTGAAGGGAAGATTAGGGCCCAATGGTATGGAAAAGTTCCCGGTATGGCACACCACATCACCAATATCATCACCTAATAAAGATCTTACTGGTGGTATAATATATATGAAGCCTTGGTGAAATTCTGTGAAGGCACCACAATCCCCGTTCATTTGTTACTCACTTCTTGGCAGGGATGGGCTTCAAAAATTGCAGCAACGGTTCACTGACCCATTGCTGGAAGGGCATGCCTGTGGTGGGTGTGGCTCATGGTTGTAGGGGGCATTTTGCACCCTCCCCAGGCTCGAGAGGCTTTCTTCGACCCTCCAGGAGGGCAAAAACTCATTCTCCTGGGCTCTGGAGGCCCTCCAGAGGACAGAAACAGGCCAGTTTCCAGGCTTCTGGAAATTTCAGTAGGCACATTTTTCACCCTCCCCAGGCTCTAGAGGCTTTCCTCGAGCCTCTGGGAGGGCGAAAACTGCTTCCCCTGAGCTCTGGAGGCTCTCCAGGGGCAGAAACAGGTCCATTTCCAAACTTCCATAACCTCCAGTAGGTCCGTTTCCCACTCCTCCCTGAGCCTCTGCGTGGGCCCTGTACTTACCTGGAATGATGAACGAGTCGCCTGGAGACTCCTGGGACAGGCAGGGTGGTGTGGGAGGGCTGGGGTAGGCATGGCCAGCCAGGGTTGGCATTTGGGGTTTTTCCAAATTGGGCAGAATCCTAGCTAGAGGATCACCCAAACCCTTGCAAACCCCCAGCAGCCCACCCTTGCTTCTGAGATAGATTCTGACAATATATGATGAGGAAGAACATTAGAATTCTATTCTATTGACAGATCTAAACCTATTACTCTGGCTAATTTGCTCATAAAGCAAAACGAAAACTTCTTCCAAATATCCTGTTTATGAATTGTCTTTTTATCATTCAGGTGGCCTATGTGGAAATATTGTCATGACTAGGATGGAGAAATAATTTAGCTTGGATGGCTTTTGTTTTATCACCCAAGTATAACGAAAAATATGTACAGGTTAATGTATGTTTTTCACTTCACTGATTTTATGAACTGAGTTAATTTATGAACTTCTTCATGTTTCCCATTATACCTGCCAATATATAATGACTGGGGGCCATTATACAACTGTCTTCTATAAGTACCATGTGCTTTGACCCAATCAACATTTTATTTCATATATTTAGGCAGAATTTTCTGGGTCACATTACTAGTTGGGCTCAAACAAATATTGCTTTTAAAAATTTTATGCACCTAATTTATAGCACAAGGCAGGCGCTGACTTGATCTCATAGCAACAAAATTTTATGTTTCCATTTCAGTAGTATTGCCTAACACAATAATACCAGGCCTGCAAATCTTAAATATAAGTTAAGCTAACATGATCCATTGCCTTATAAAGCAAGAGCACCCTGTGGAGTCATATTAAATATGCCAAGTGATTTCTCAAAATTTAATCATCCTAAATGTCAGATAAAGGTACTATTGCTGTCATTCTTTAAACCCAAGAAGGGGGGTGGGGGGAATTCACGACCTGCCTACAGGTTATTTAGCAAGATTGTTCCAAAGTAGCTATCAAAAATATAGGACGGCCGCTGTTTTCAGTGTGAAATTAGCATTTTGTGAAATTCAGAAAGGCTTTATTTTTTTTAAAAAAAAGCCTTATCATGCTCCTTTGATAATGCTTACCATGTAAGCATTATTCATGGTTACATTTTTTTAAACATTTAATAGGACATTTTTCCCTTTGACAAGTGATAACCAATGAGCCAGGGATCATGGCATAAACATGAAGTTATTGTGATGTTATACAATAATCTAATTAGCTAGATCAGGAGCACACAATATTACTGTGGCCCAAGGCCTACCCTTATTCAATCAGCTTCCAAAGATCACAATCGTTTTGGCAATGAAATGATGTTGCATCCAAGTGATTTAGGACCAATTTTTTTACCCTTTAGAAAACATTTTCAGGGGGATGGGTTTTCTAAAATAAATCACACACAGACAACACTTTGTGGCACTCAGTTGACCATTGGAGGAAGGAAATGTAAAAAGTAAACAGTCAAGAATATATTCTATTTTGAATCTAAGCAAGGTTGCAAACAGTACTTTACCTTGTCTTATCATGAGACTATCTTATCCAAAACTATTTATCTTTTTGTGTGTCCTTTTTTAAAAAAATAAGTAAGAAATATACATTGTCACTTGGACACAGTGCTACTATTTCAGTTGAAGAAAGATGAAAGAATGCTACCGTACCAAGTGAAGATTAGTGAGGGTGGGGAATAGAAAATATTGTATATAGCAATAACATTTATATACCGCTTATATACCACTTCGACTTATATACCGCTTCACATTGCTTTACAGCCCTCTCTAAGCAGTTTAAAGAGTCAGCATACTGCCCTCACAATCTGGGTCCTCATTTTACCGACTTCGGAAGGATGAGTTCCATATAGTTGTTTTGTGATCAAATTATCTCATTTGTATTAGGCTTGCAATTATTCATACTCATCCTTTTCTAGAAATAATATAGTAAATCACTAGCTGGAGATTATTTGTATGATCATCTGGATAAGTGCATCTGCATCAGAGGTGGTATTGTACTGTAGGAAGTTATCACCCAGCCCTCTCCCAGAAAAATGAAATATCCTAGGAAATTTTGAAAAGGCAGAATATTTCTCTGGATGTGAAAAGGGAGAAACATTTTAAAGACAGAATAGCTCCCTGTAGCTTCCTGCCCATCCCCACTTTGTCAGTGGGCCATTAAGAAGGCCAAGCTAGTCCACTTTACATAATAAAGAGTTCTCCCCTTCAGCTCCAGAGGGATGGGATTAAGGCATGATAATATTGGCCCTTTACCCAACTCACCACATGGCATCTGAGAACTCAACCAAACCTGGATTCAAAACACAGCCTAGAGAGTTGCCCCTGCATGGCCCCATGGGACAACCAATCAGAATACAAGCTCAAGATCAAAGGCCAGAGAGGGCATAAAACCAGGGACTCAGCTTTTCTTCCTTCCTTCTATTCTTCTTCCCAACATTGAAGCATGTGATCACCTTTTCTGTTCAGGACTCAAGCCATGCGGTCCTGTCCACCATTAAAACCATCTTTCCAAGCAGCCTCCATGTCTCCAGTGTCTTTTTCCCCACTTGGAGCCGAACTCAGAAGGACATTTCTTCCAACAGTACCAATTTGGACCAGTTCACCTGAACCAGTAGCGGAAATCGCGGGTGGCTCTGCCCACCCAGCCCAGCTCTATGGCATCTGATTTAGGCCCTTTTTTGCCAAAAGCGCATGCGCTCACATTTGCAAACCGCTAGGGAAGATAAGTGAATACCACCCCTGATCTGCATGTATCTTGAACTGTAATCTTCCATTAACAATTTCCAGAGTGGGAGCTCAAATTTTTTAGAGTGAGATTTTTTGTGACTAGGAGTAAAAGATTCAGCAACATTCTGGAAATGCTGTGTCACTATGTAATTCCTGTCAGTCTAAAGGTGTGGACATTTGCTGACATTTATTATTGTTTTGCAAAGTACTGAGAACCACTACAAGCAATATGTGTTTCTTTTAACTGCACAAAAATATTTAATGGATTATGGATAAGAAACAGAGCAGAGAAGGTAGAAACAAAGTCCAGCACTTGAAATACATTACATGATTCCAGGGAGCCTATTGTTGCTAATAATCTCTTTAGGGGAAATATGTAAATGGTGTGGAAGGCACATAAAACTCACATTTTCCACCACTGGGTTTTTCAGTTAATAGTATTTTAAATAATTGAGCCAATTTTTTTTTTCAAAATATGTAACATTTTGAGAGATAATTATTCTACATTAGGACTTAAAGATTTTCTTTCACATCCTGACTTGAGGTCAAAGATTGGCTGACAACCGATGTATTTGTCACCTATCAGAATGGTAAGCTGAAAATGCCTATTGCATATCGCTTAATGTAGTGCCATGTATTAAAATGGCAAATATACTGCTCCTAGAGATTGCAGCAAGTCAATGCTCTAGTTAATTTTGTGAGGGTAATGCTTAGAGTGGCAACAGTAAAAAAAAAAAAAAGTGGTGTGAGTGGATTTGTGTATTTAGTGATGTCTTTAAAATAAAATTACTCTATTCCTCTTTGTGTGTAGCATTTTACTTGATAGCAATAATCTTTTGTTATTGGTTCTGGCTCCATAAAATCATCTGCAGTTGATTTTTAGCAATGCGAAATCTCCCAAAGATAAACTTCAACACTTTCGAAATACAAACAATTAGTGTTTGTTGATGATTTCATTTTTCACAGCTTTGCTTCAAGTTTTAACAGACCTCACAGCACCGTATTTCTCTTTCCAACTACACTATCAAAGCAACCACTCATACCACACTTGTTTCCCTCAATTCAATGTAACATGAAGCACGATGGCACAAAATATTAGACTGTGTGGAAAGAAAAAAATCCCATCAGGATGAGAGATAACTTATTTCAGCCATTTCATCAAGAACCATCACATGGCCAAGTGGCAGGCTGGCTTATGAGTCAACCAAGGGATTTAGATTCCATAGCCTTCTGGCTTTATCACTTACAACTTAATTACTGAGCTTAAGTTTATAATACCAGGAAGAAGATTCACCTGGGATCATTCCTGACAGAATTGTTATGAGTGCTTCATAGAAGCAGTCTATTTTAAGCAGTCACAGTCTCTCCAATGCAAGCTGATATTTAGGCCACAGACCACCAACACCTAATGCACTGTGTCAAATACATACTTGCAAACAATGGGATATTGTAGCCTTTACAGGAAAGAACCCCAGTGGGATAAAACCTATCAGATAATACTTGGAAGATACAGGGTCAAACAATAAACCTCACCCTCAAATTAATACTATTAATTTTCATTGAAATATGTTTGATCCCATGGTTTCCCCGTAATCTTTGATCCCGCAAAAGGATTTCATACCACCATTGCTTCCATTTCTCAAACCCTCAAAAGCAGTGACTAATTTCTTTGAAATGTCTGTTGTTCTGACCCAGCCTTATCAGAACCAAGAAACAGATCCCCTTGACCCGAAAAACCCTTTTTTATTTAACTACTGTGAATTCATGGCATTCACACACAGAAAAGTCCAGGTAGGATTACTTCCAAGGGTTAACTGAAGTACAGACCTTATCAGTTCTTGGATAATGGCCAGGCTGGAAATTTCCAGCCACAAAGCTGTAAATTAAACTCTCTCAAGCAATCTCTGAGACATGAATTACGATGAGTAAATCTTCTTAAATAAATCCGAACGATTGTTTCCCACAACACCGCTCCCTTTTTGTGCCTCTATTCATTTCCCAGCCAGGGTGGAGCCACTCAGTGTCCATGTGTGCCTTTCTTTTTGAGTCAGTTCCTGGTACTCAGTTGTTCTCCTCTCCTGATAGCTCTGTGCATATGTGCATCTGCAACAGGCCCCAGCTGTTCTTCCACACTTATCTCCGACTCCGAAGGCAGCTGGGAAATGTCGGAGGGCCCTGACTCTATCTCTGCTTCTGATGCAGGGCATCCATCAGAGCCTTCCCCAGACTGCAGGACTGGCCCGAGTTCCTCCCCAGCCTTCTCATCTACTGAGACGCAGTAGATACCTAAGTTCTGGAGGGCAAGATGCGGGGACAGGAATCATGGATTCCTATGGGGAGACATATTGAAATCCTTCAAGTGGCAACAATTAGTTCAACTTCCTGTTGATAAGAGACATAACACTTCACATCCTATTCCAAAGAGTCAATTCTCATTGTACACCAGTTAGAAACCACATGATGCAGGGATGTTTACTAAATGTTTACTAGCTGGTGTTCCAAAACTTGAATCAGAAAATGAAAGCTGTGACCCAAGATGACAGGGCTAAGTTCTTACACCTAATACAGGTAGTCCTTGACTTACAACAGTTCACATAGGGACCATTGGAAGTTACATCAGCACTGAAAAAAGTAACTTATGGCCATTTTCACACTTATGACCATTGCAGAATCCCCATGGTCACCTGATTTACATTTGGATGCATGACAACTGACTCACATTTATGATGGTTGCAGTGTCTGGGGGGGGGGTGATCACCTTTTGTGACCTTTTGACAAGGAAAGTCAATGGGGAATCAAAGTTCACTCAATCATCTTATTAATTTAACAACTGCAGTGATTCACTTAACAACTGTGGCAAAAAAGCCATAAAATGGGGCAAAATTCACTTAAGAAATTTCTCACTTAACGACGTAACATGTTGGGCTCAGCTGTGGTCATAAATTGAGAACTACCTGTAATGTAATCTAGAAAAAGTTGCACATTGTCCCGAATGCACTTGCAAGAAATAAAGGGAACCATTTTAGTAAACAAATCAAATACCAGAAAAAAAAGGTCTGCCCTCTTTGGAAAAAACACAAGATTATTTTCTTCAGGATTGTGGAAAGGCAGGATCAGGATAGAAGATCATATTCAGTTTTATGGGATAGTTCACCTGGTAGTTCTTTTGTAAACCGAGAACAGAATGATATAAAAATTGAAATTGTAGGAAAGTAGTGCCCACTGGAGCCTGACCAGTGGGATATAAGGTATTGTGTTTCTATAAGGATTCCTAATTCTTGTGATCTGTGCATAATTTTTGGGATGGGTTGTTTTCTTTGAAATTTTTTTTTTTTCTGGAACACTGCTTTTGTCATAAGCAACTCTCTTGAAAATGTT
The DNA here is from genome assembly GCF_964273705.1 of Natrix helvetica. Lineage (NCBI taxonomy): Eukaryota > Metazoa > Chordata > Lepidosauria > Squamata > Natricidae > Natrix > Natrix helvetica. The sequence continues at coordinate 80,215,311 of NC_138549.1, read as the reverse complement.
ATAGTTCCATTTAGCTGGAATGAACAGTCTGGAATGAATTGTATATGACTTCCCCACTCCCTCTAATCTTTCAATACTTAGAGGAAAGTGTCTCCTAGCACTGTCTCTGTCTTAGACGTATCCTTGATAAAAGATGTCTGGATGTTTTTACCAGTAGTTGCATATGGAAACTACCATATTTTTCAGACTATAAGACACACTCCCCCCCACCCCCAAATGTGGGTGGAAATGTCTCTGTGTTTTATAGACTGAATAAGCCTCTGTTTTTGGACTCCCGGAACCACCACCACCCCCAGCATATCCCGTTTTTGCCAAAAATGGGCCCATTTTTGGCAAAAACGGGAGATGAGTACACCCCCTAGAGTTGGGAATGACTAGCACATACTGTATGTGGGAGGAGAACCATTACCTTTACTATGCAATGCTATTCAAATCTTCCTGAGACAACTGTATAGTCATGTGGTATTTGTGTAGGATTCTGCTTTTTCAGATCACATGCATGCTTTAAATACCTCTGGCCACATCATCCTCTCCTTGAAATTATGGGCGTATGGAAAATTTAACAACATGCTGATTTCCCCTTAGAAACAGACTCTATAAAGGAACCTTATAAAAGAGCAGAATGGAAGAAGAAGCAATAATGAAATATACTTGGCATATTGTATACATTCTGGGTAAAGACCATATTGTATTTAAAGCACTTTTCATTATATTGTGATAATGAAATACCATTGTCCCTTAGTGTTTGGCTTCATGCTGTTGCTCCAGAAGGCAAGTATGAATATATTAAAAAGAAGGTGGCTCTGCATTTACCAGAGAAATGTCATTTTGTACATGAAACATTGTGACATGGGAGTATGCTGCAAATAAAAACTTAAAACAGGAAATAATTATTACAATTCTAGTGGAATGTCCAGCCCATTCCAATTCAAAGTAGACTTTTAAAAAAAAAATCAAATCAATGGCAGATCTCTATTTTAGCTGGTTGGCTTTGGAGAAATTTGTTGTGGTTTGTCGACTGCCAACAGAGATGGCAGTCAAGTCAGATGAGTCAGGGGAGATGTAGGGGGTGCCTGGGTTACCATCGGAGCTGGTGGAAGGCTCTGAGAAGCAGGAGGTCTCAGAACCAGATGCAGAGCCGGGCCCATTTACACACGCTCAGGTGGAGAGACAGTTGGTTTTGGGGCCGAGGGGGAGGAACATCTGTGCCCTGTCCCAGATGTGCATATGAGCAGAGAAGTGTGGAAAGGAGAGCAATGCAGGACTGAGGGCCAGCTATCCAGTAAAAGAAGGAGACATTAACAAGCCCCTCCCTGGCTGGGATATAAGGAGGAGAGGTATAGGAAGTGTGGTTGTCGAACTCATCCATTCATGCTTCAGAAGAGTTCCCTCCAGTGGATTCCTTGCCAGGATTTCCTTGCCACTATCCAGGTTGGTCAGGACTCTTTGTGTTGGGATTGAAGTGCTAATTGAGGGTCCTTGTGAGGAACTCAGACACTGCTGTGGCTTGTGAATCACCTAGGGATGTGTGACCTGGAGCTTTGTCAGTGAATGTCGTGTATTTCTACCTTTCTAAATAAAAAAGGCTTTCTCCTCATGAATAGACTGCTGAGTGGGGCTCGTGAAGGCTGGGTCAAAACACAATTGTCACAGATGACAATTCAGATTCCAATTGGTGGAGCAAGGCCATACTTAAGATCAACCTTAAATTTCAAGTGACTTTCTTCTACGCATACTTGCTTATTGTTGCATTGTATGCCTACACATGTGAAATTTGTATAGATTACTCAAGGTTTTTTTTGCTTATGAAGGAAAGAAACCAGATGTAAAACAAGCATTACTTTACAAACCAATGTGAAGGATCAGCCATTATGTCTTAGAGATATTCGTTAGTGTCTTCACTCGACTAGTCAATAAGTGGCAAGTGATTCTTTAATCTATTAATGCAGGGAGTTCTTAACGTATCAGATTTACACTAAGCAATTTTAGGGACTTTTGGAAATGCATTAATCTTCCGTCTACACCGTCCTTGTTTGCTATACAAGCAAATGTTCTGAGCAGTATTGTTATCTAGCCTGTGAAGCTGATATAACATTAAGCTCTGCACAAGAATGCCAGATTGGCAACTGAGATGAGTACATTTTGTCATGGAAATAAGCTTTTTGGAATACTTTGATTTTGTATTAAATGTCAGGGTGAATGTACTATATCATAATGGAGCCCCTTCTCCATATTTCTGCACATGCACAACTATAATGAAACATTTGAAGAATGCACTAATGTTCTAAGTAACGAGAGATTTGCTCTGACTTCAAGAGAAGTGTAATATCACTCTGGGAAAGCTTGAAGAGCAGGAAGTTGGAACGCTAACTGGCATGACACCATCTTCAAATCATTTTACTTAGGTTTGCTATAGCAACCACATAAGCGTCATCTCTTGTAATAATTAACAATTTGGTATGAGTGTGTTTGTGTGTGGAGGGAATTTAAAGGACAGTTTTTAAAAGAGAACTCATCTCCAAATTAAAATCCATGGAAAATGCAATGGGATAGGAATGGCTTGTAGAAAGAAGAATATTTGTGTGAGTAATAGATACAAGACAGGGCAGCACATCATACCATTCTTACCTCTCTGTATCCCTCTTTCTAACTATAGTCAACAAGATTGTAGTGTTTTTTGTGCTGAGTGAAAAATAGGGACAATTTCTACTCTTGTAGAATCATTTCTACAAGAGTAGAAGTTGTTTGGGATCATTTGTTTGTATTTTTGTTTGTTTGTTTGTTTGATATGGTTATCCATCTCAAATACATCACTACATGACTCTGGGTGGCTAACAAGATTAAAAACAAGATTTTTTTAAAAAAACCCATATACAAACCTCCATAAAACTTTACTTTACTTTACTTTATTTAGATTTATAAACCGCTCCCTCTCCCCGAAGGGACTCGGGGCGGTGTGCAGTCAGAGTTAAAACACCATATACATACATATACATAGAGGAGGCGATATACAAACTGTACAGTAATAATAAAATTAGAAACAGCATTAAAATCTACCCCAAAATCTACCCCAAAATTAAAATAACTGCCAGGAGGATTAAAGAATAGGACTATAAATGGACCAGGCCAGCTAATTGGAACAGGTGGGTCTTGAGTTTCTTGCGGAAGGAGCGGAGATCCGTGGTGGTTCTAATATCGGGGGGGGAGGTCATTCCAGAGGGTTGGGCCCATCACAGAGAAGGCCCTACTCCTGGGCACCGCCCGCTGGCATTGCTTGGTGGACGGCACCCAGAGGAGTCCCTCCCTGTGTCGTATGAAACATACGACAGCTGAGAAAATAATTGCAAAGTTATCAATCCCGTTTTCAGGAAAAGTGTTTGCTCAAGAGGTTAGAATCAGAGGTGGGTTGCTACCAGTTTTCACCATTTCTGGTGAACCGGTAGTACAAATTGAGACTTGGTAACCAAACTGGTAGGGATGGCAGGCTGGCCACGCCCCAAAACCATTTCCCCAATTGCCCATGACGTTGCTGGCATGTGTTTTAGTCCTTTTTTACTCATTTTTAAATTCCTGTGCATGTGCAGAACAATTTATAGACAACAGCACACATGCACGCAGTGAACCGGAAATAACGCCAACATCAACCCACCTCTGGTTAGAATGTTGGACTAATGATCAGCAGGCTCATGTTTGAGACCCGTTGCTGCCATGGGGTGGGGTGAGTTCCCATTATGTGCTCCAACTCCTGCTGACTCAACGATTCAAAAGTCATAGACTGTGAGTAAATAAATGGGTACCACATTGGTGGGAAACTTCACAGGGATATGAAAGGAGCCCTCAACTGGGCATCCCCTGGGCAACGGTGATATCATCAGCAAATCCTTTCATCATAGAAGCTCTTTGGTGCTTCCAACATACAAGTATTAGTATGTATCCAGTCTCCAATACAGCTAGTAGATGGACTCCATCATACACCTGGGGCTCCAGGCTGGAGCTCAGAACCAAATCTGTTACAAAAGACCAGTGGGAAGGAGCCAGTCCACAAGAATGATATTTTAGAGAAAGGGCAACAAAATCACAATAAAAGCACCTGGGCCCTGCCAGCTGGCACTCTTTAGCAAATAAGATGTGAACAATTCCTCGCTGGCCAAAATGGTAGATACATTTGGGCAGAGACAGTCTCATAAATAATCCAAGCCACAATTGGACAATATGTAACTCCATTATTAACATGCATTCTGCTTGAAGACTATGAAATACTAAAAATTTGGATAAGTTTTCAGAAGCTGTCTTAACATTGATCTAAATAGAGAATCTAGTTATCTCAGCTTTAATTATATATTTATAGGCCATAACATTATTTTTACATGAATTCTTGGAAATGTTAGTGAGGAAAAAAAAACCGATGTCTATGGTGGAATGCTTAAAGTTACTGACTTTAGAAAAGCATATAGAATTTGACCACATTAGTTGAGAATTGTGGGTGAGAGAGCTGCTAGTTGAAGAAACATGATAGAGAATCTTAAGACCTTGATATTTCAGCTTCACTTAGTTCTGTGTGTGGTTAAAACATATCACTAGCTAAAAAAATCACAACCCACAGCCATTTCTGTTGGTGACCAATACAGATAGTGGGAAGTTGGTCAAAGTTTCATGAACCAAATTAGTTAGATCAGAAGAAATTTGGGACAATTTTGTGGACTCAGGTGGAGTTTAGAACAATTTTCCTTGTTCTTTCTGATTCAAATTTAAAATAGCGTGCCAATTTGGAGATACCTAAAGACGTACCATTCTTCAAATACAGTAAGTTAAGCCTGTAGCAAGGTAAAGCTAAGGAATATGTGCCTTTTATTTAGCCCACCACATACATTGAAAATAACAAAAGTAAAATTACAATATCAATAAAATACTGCTTGCACTTCTAGCATGAATATAAGTTTCCGGATGAGGATATATTTATTTAAAACTTTTAAATAGTCACCCATCCTATATTAAATGGAGGGATGCTCCCAACCAGCAATTGAAACAACATCAATAATAATCTTACAAGTGCTCTGAAAGGTGATTAAAATTTGAAACTCCCAGAGGGTCTTTGGGGAAAATGGCTATTTTGATTGCTCCTAATGACCATTGAGATCCTTATATATTTTTCTGGTTAGCTGTGCAATTATATGATATGCTTAAATTTTAATTACTTTATTACTGGAGTGTAAGTACTTCACTGTCAGTTTTAATTGGAATTGCTCATAAGCCTAAATAAATAAACCAAAATAAACATTCAGTCTGCTTCTACAGGATGTTCCCAAATACTGCTGTGGCCAATGTAACAGAAAAGCCTTCAGACATTCAGACATTTCTGTGTAAGCAAGACTTTGCTCAGTTGTCTTGTCCTATAGAACTCAATCCATGTAGTTATCTGCTGAGAAGATTTTTTTACAAGTTTGTAAAAACAGACTTTAATTAAGCTTAGTTCTTCTTCCCTTCCTAGTCTCAGTTTTCCTAAATATTGCCTCCCTGCTATGACAGGTTTTTTATGACTTAATAGGACACTTTTACTATTTTCAGTAACTGCTCTGTGGGGAGGAGGAAGACATATGGCTAGTGAATAAAAGAATAAGCTTCCCTTTTTTCCTATCACAACCTGGGGCCTCCCATAGCATCAGTTTTGTTGAGACCTTAATGCTATAAGTTATTCATAAGATTTCAGTTTATTAAACAGGCTTCTCCATAGTTTCAGCATCCAAAACTGAAACTCTTATTATTAATCAATCAATACAATATATTAAATTATATGATTGACTAAGGATACACAGGGAAATCAAATAATAAGCAGTTGACAATCTATAGGGAATGTAGCCTAAAGAATATTTGAAGCTGCTATTGTAACATACAAGGCAATCCCAAAAAGAGAGCAATTAATCTATAGAGAATTTAAAGTATTCACATCAATCAGAAAAGAGGAAAAACTTAATTCAAAAATGGTGGGGAAGCAGAGTATTTCAAACAGTGATTTACTTTGATGGAGATTATACAGAATTCACCTGTCAATGGGGGAAGCAAAAATTGAAACTAAAAGTGAAGGTATAACATTAAAGCTTTCCACAGCAAAAGAAAGAAAGGTTTTATTTCAGTAAAGTAGGCAAATTATTTAAGATATTACAACCACACTTAGATATATGTGTGGAAGAGGTGTTGCTATTGAATACCATGTAGGACACAGTTTAATTTAGAAATAAGTGATGGTTACCTTCCTGATAAGGAAATTGGAAAAGGCTTTATGCTTTACGAGACAGAAAAATTAATACTTTTCTTTCTTCTGTTATACTGGCTGACTTTTGCTGTCTTGGATGGACAATGGATTAGCTTCTTTGGGCTAAGAAAAAAGGAGAGAAGGAGAGTAAAAAAGAGAACAAGCAGTTTTTCATCTGAGTAAGAATCTGTTTTTCCCTTTGAGGGCCATTTTTAGATTGCCTTAGATTTATAAGTAAAAGAAGTCCAAACCGATGCCTTACTTCAGGATTTGGGAAAATGCTAATAAATGTCAGTCAGAAAGAAGAAAGTGCTTTTCTCTTTTCCTTCCTTGATTGAAGAGATGAATTAGCATGTTAGTGATATCATCGGTCATAATTCTAACAAGACTTGATCAACAGCTTCAGGAAATGACAGATTTGGACCCCGGACTGATCAATTCTCCCATATCTCAAGGTTTAGCCTGCTTCCCTCACTTTTAACATCATAAGTGCCTTAAAAGTTATTACTCTGTGTAAATAAATATATAAAAAACAAGCAGAAAATCAGAGCAAACAGTGAGTCAAAATCAAGTGGGAATTGGGATGAGGTGTGAGGAAGTTGTCAGCCTTCTGAGAAAAATAGAAATAGAAATAGAAATAGAAATTTAATTTGTTAGCCGCACCCTCTCCGCAAGGGACTCGGGGCAGCGTACAGTAAAATATACATACATACATATAAACATAAAAATACACACATATACATACATATACATACATGCATGGAGGAGGTAATAATTAAAAATACATTACATTAATAATAATAAAAATTAAATTAGTCATTAAAATACCCCGAAATAATAATACAATTTAAAAAAGGACTGTCAGGAGGAAAAGGATAAACTACGGTTGAGCCAGGCCAGACAGTTGAAAGAGGTGGGTCTTGAGCTTTACATGGAAGGAGCGGAGATCGGAAGTAATCCTGATATCAAGGGGGAGGTCATTCCACAGGGCTGGGCCCATCACAGAGAAGGCCCTGCTCCTGGGTGTCACCCCCCGACACTGTTTAGCGGACGGCACCCGGAAAAGGCCAGAAAGAGACTCTACAAGAAATATAGGAACACTACTGTGTTGATATATCCTATGGCAGGGGTGTCCAAACTCAGGAACTTTAAGACTTGTGGACTTCAACTCCCAGAATTCCCCAGCCAGCCATGCTGGCTGGGGAATTCTGGGAGTTGAAGTCCACAAGTCTTAAAGTTCTCAAGTTTGGACATCCCTGTCCTATGGTAACAGTATCTTCAAAACTTGACAGCATTTTCCTTCTCTCCCTCTTATAACAAAGAGAGCAAAGAAGGAGAGAGTTTGAGTTTTTTGTTTTCTAATATTCTTTTTCTGGGTTTAAATCATGTTTTGCCAACAGGTCATCTTGAGGTACTCAACATCAGGTAAGGTTGTCATACTGTATAATAGGGCCTGCAGTAGAATGTTCTTCTGAGCAAAAGACCAAAAGGAAAGCTACACTTATTTAATGTAATGTGTAGTTTGACCCTATGTCAACTCAGATTTCTTCAGGCTCTTTAAAACAGAATGATCACTTGCTCATGTAAGCAAGTGATCATTCAATCAAAGCAAAATAGATGTTGTGATTTACCAACAGTTCCTACGTTTTCTTTATTTTTTTTATGATGAACCCAGAGTATTCATCTACTAAGTGAAGGAATTTTTGTCTTCATAACCATCACTTAAAAATGATTGGTTAAATTCAATCATCCTAGAATTTGTTTTGGCCGTTTCCTGCTGGAAAATTGGAAATTGGACGACAACAAAATTGCATTTCTTGCTTTTTTAAAAAATAACAAATTATAGCACCATGTCAGGATTTTCAAAAAAAAAATCAATAGCCACATCACTTTGGCAATATAGGAACAAGACTGGACAAGCCTAACGACTTCTTTTTTTTATAAAGTTTTTTTTTGTTCTCTACATGGAATTTTAGGTATAAATTCACATGATTATTATTCTTTTTTTTTAACATTCATAGTTCTTATAGATTTGTCATTCCATTTATAGAGTTATACTATTCCATTTGGGTTGTTTTGTTTACCATGCCTTGACTGTTTTGACACCACCTTCTTCTCCCTTTCTTTTCTCCCTCCCTCCCTTCTCTACTTCCTACCTTCCTCCTTTCCCTTCCTTCTTCCCTTATCCCTCCCCTCCTTCTCTCTTCCTCTTCCCCTTCCTACTCTCTCTCCTTCTCTCTTTCTCTCCTTCTCCCTTCTATCTTCCTCTCCTCCTCTCTAACTTTCTTTCCTCCCCTTCCTCTCCTCTCCTCTCCTCTCCTCTCCTCTCTTCCTTTCTCTCCCTCCCTCCCTTCTCTACTTTCTTCTTTCCTCCTCTCCTTTCCCTTCCTTCTACCCTTACCTCTCCCCTACTTCTCTCTACCTCTTCCCCTCCCTACCCTCTCTCCTTCTCTCGCTCTCCCTTCCATCTTCCTCTCCTCACCTCTCTCTTCCTTCCCTCCTTTACCTCTTATTTCCTCTTCTCTCTATTGCTGCAGGTGTCTCTTCCAGCTCTTAATTTCTATTTTCTTGGGGTGGTATTTCCGCGAACCCAAAAATCATTGAAAATCATTTCTTGTTCCTTTTCCTTCTCCCTCTATCTTTTTTTCTTTTTTAAAAAAAGAATATTTTTCTTTTTTGGACAGACATAGACAGACAACACATAACACATAGAACCTTCTTCAATCGCATTCAGCATGTCGTTTGGTTGCAAAGTTTTTGTGCATCATTTCCATAGTCCACACTTTCAATTGTATATAAAATCACAAATTATCAATCTGATATATATGTATATATTATTATCATTGTCATATCATCAATCCAGTATATTATTTTAAAAGTCATTATAACTATTAAACATTCATTTGACTATAAATTGCTTTTACATGCTTTTGTATGAAATATTCTAAATTTGAAGTAAAACTATAAAATGGCATTCCATTAAATCCTCCTAAAATCATCCAGTGACATTACATCTTTATAAAATGTTCTAAATAAAAATTGGTTATATTTAATAACAAAAACTTTTAAACTTCCACTCATAGTCCTCATTTGCAGTTTGTATAAAATTTTATGTCATCAAACTAGTGTGTGTGTGTGTGTGTGTATGTGTGTGTGTGTGTGTGTGTATAAGGGTATATAAGGGTATGGCTAGCTGATGAGAGCTAAATAGCTTGAAATAGATCTATACTAGTCTCCCTTTATTTATTTATCAGCACAAATACAACACACACACACACACAAACATGTATGTATGTATGTATGTATGTATGTATGTATGTATGTATGTATGTATGTATGTGTTACAACCCCTGGTATCAGCACAGATACAACACACACACACACACACAAACATGTATGTATGTATGTATGTATGTATGTATGTATGTATGTATGTATTTGTGTTACAACCCCTGGTATCAGCACAGATACAACACACACACACACACACACACACACACTGTTATCATTATTACTTAATTATGTGGCTATAACTATTCTCACACCATTTTATACATGATACTCTAAATTTAACTAAGTTTGACTTATTTTTTTTAATAAACTTTCATTACATCAAGCTGTGTCTTTCCAAAAGTAGTGCAATTTTATATCTTGTGCCATTTGTAGAATTAATATTCTAATTGTTTTCTTGGTAGGTCTTATATGGACTTCTCTTTGCAACTTGTTGCTCATTACATATTTTATGAACACTCGAAATCCTCCATCTGTTCCTTCCATCAGCTTGTCTTTGGTGATCACTGGTGCTTCTGTCAAGATTTTTCTCCTTACTTCCTTCAAATTTTCTCTCTTTTCTTCTTCTGTACTTTGAGGTCTGAGATAGAGTTCCATTTCATCTGTCTCCCCTTTCCATAGTCCACTCTTGCTATTTCCAACCACGCTCAATTTACTGTCAGTATCAACAATTTACTTATCTCTTTGCTCCTTTTTTTCTTCAATTTTTGGACCTCTGTCCTCAACTTTCTCCATTTGATAAATGTCCTCAATTTTCCCATTTCTTTTTGCTGATCTTTGTTCTACTTTCTCCATTCTCTCCTCAATTTTCTCTGTTATTACTAATATTTTTTGAATTTCAAACATAATCATTTGTAATACTAATGTTTCTTTTTCATGTTGCACCATTCTTCCAACATATAAACACTGCCACTATAGCTTTCAAAGCTTTTTGTTATATTTCAAGCAAGTTCTTTATAATCTTTCAGTTCAAAGCTTTGTCTTCACTCCAGTCCAGCTACTGATAGAGTTCATAAGGAGCACCTGTGTAAACAATCAGTGCTCTTCCCACTATCTCTCTCAATAAACAAACTGAAATGCCTTGAAGTGTAACTCCAATGATCAAAGAGAAGAAAGAAAAAACAATGTTTCCAAGCCTCCAGCCTTAAAGTGGCAGTGCTACTTTTTTTTCTTCTGTTACAGCCCTCTTTATATTCTGAACTTATGGAGAAAAATTCTTAATAGAAAAACAATCCAAACAAGCATTGTAGAAAAAAGAAATTTATTATCCATAAGTATAAGAAAAAAATAAAAGAATAAAAAGTATTAGAAGAAAAACTAACCCATCCAATTTAAAAAATAGGAAACATTTGCAGAAATTCCATCCGTAAAAAGAAAAATTAAGAAAAGATAACACACTAAGTTTAATGAGCTTAATTTTGCTGCTTATTTTCTTCTGTCTTCAATTTTAATTTAGTTATGATTTTCTTTGGCTAATCTCTTTTCTAATAATAAAATTCCCCTCACCAATTCAACACACTTTCTCTTCTGCTTTCTTTCCATTCTGGAGCTGTCCCAACTTCAGCAGCTTCAAGACTGTGCTTCTGTGATCAGAAAAAAGAGCTTTTCCTGGATCAATCAGGGACTTTGCAGTGTCCCTGAGATCAGCAGGACGTGCTCTTCTCTATCATCATCTCTTCGGGACGGTTTAGGTCCAAAAGGACTGTCCAGTGACAGAAATATTGATTGCGATCTTGGAGCTCCAAGATCGCACGTTGTATCATCGTGATGTCTGCTCCTCTGTCCCCTAAGCCTAACGACTTCTTGTCCCTTAAAAAAAAAATCAATTTCTTCTCATAGACTTTTGAGAATAGTTCTATCCATTCATCTATGGTGTATTACCTACCCATTGTACATTTTATACCCATGATTTGCTTTTAGAGATTGCTGCAGAATCTGCATTTACTTTTCTCTGTATCAATTTTAAGATTATTTTTGTATACTTTAACTAGCCATAGGCCTTAACAAAAAAGTAAGTCTGCATGGAAGGATCTAATAAAGTAAAGGCAGTCCTCGAATTAGGACCAAACTATCACCACACTAGAAGTGAGGGGAAATATTAATCATTCTCCCAATCCATTTCTTGTTCTGGAAAAAAAAGAGGCACAAGTAGTTCTTGATCTACAACCAGCTGCTTAATGACTGAAGTTACAACCAAAATTGCTTATGACCTGATTTTTAAGTTATGCACCACCCTCCTAAAGTCACAAAATCACATTTTTGTCACTTGGCAATTGGCTCACTTTTATGGCTGTTTGCAGCATCCTGTGATTAGAAGGCTGCAATTTTCAACATTTTTGGATGGTTTCTGGTGTTTGTTTCCAGTTTCTAGGGAAAAAAGCAGCAGTGGAATTCACTTACCTTCCCTACCGGTTCGCAAATGTGCCCACACGCAGTGCATCTGCACATGAGCACTGCCTTCTGCGCTTGTGCAGTGCTTGCACATTACTTCAGGGTGGGTGGGTGGAGCCTCCCCCAGCCGCCGCTATTGGTTCACCCGAACCAGAGAGAACCTGCTGAATACCACCTCTGGAAAAAGTTCAGTACAAACATTTATGTTATATGGAAAGAAACCTGTTTTGATGCTGACTATGTTCAACTATGGTTTCTAGTTCCTGGATAGGACATGTACATTATGTATAACTTATATCAGGGAAAACCTCAACCTTGTTTTATTCCACACAAAGAGAATCCCCACCTCAGTTAATTTCAGATTTAACATTAGGCAGAAAACAAATCTCAGATCAATATATTACAGAACACAAAAAATAAAATAAAATAGGGTTTATGTATTGTAGCATAGAAATAAATTTCAACATTTTAAATAAAAATTAAGCAGCTTATAAAAGACAAATTGATGAAATGAAAATATTATCTTTAAAATTGTAATTTAAATATCTGTTTTTTCCCCTTTATTTTTTGGAAAAGAAAGCAGCTTTACCTTCAGCCCAAATTGAATTTGAAATTGTGGTAATGTCTCTCACTTTGTATCGACTCCAGAAACAATCTGATTATTAACAGCAGCTCATAATATTTTGCTACTCTTGAAATGTTGCTAAGGAGCTGAAAAAATATATTCAGGAGCCTCATGACAGAGCTGACATTTATCATTTGGATATTTGGATAAATAAAGATAAACATTCTGTCAGTCTAGTGTTCTAATGCCTCCACAGTTTATCCAGAAAAGGTGAACCAAGAAATAGAGAAAGCCCTATCCCAAGTTCTAGCCATTAGCCTATTGCTGATTGGTGTGTTGATGGCTAGCGATTGGCTGTCGTTTCCTTGTGCTGTCAAGCCCTCGGCTCCTAAGTATTTGATAGGCTGGTGGTAATTCAGTAATCCCTGAATTCTCTTAACTGACAAGGGGCCCATTTCCCAGGCTTCAACCAGTTCCCCGGCTAATCAGCAATCAGCTAATAGGGCCACAACTCACTGAATGTACTTCAGTAGAAAAATTCCCTGAAGATAAACGCCAGCATGAGTCCAAAACCTCAGAAGAATAAATCACTGGTTCCAGTCACTGACCCAAATTCCATTTCTCATTATTATCCTGGGACAGGTACATTTCCCTTCATTCCTGTCTTTATTATTTTTATGTATCGTTCAAAGCAGCAAATATATACAAACACACTTTCTTCTTCCTATTTTCCCCACAACAACAACCCTATGAGATAAGTTGTGCTGAGAGACAGGGACTGCCCAAGGCCACCCAGGTGGCTTTGATGTCTAAGGTGGGACTAGTTTTCACATCTCCTGCTGTCTAGCCTGGTACCTTACCCACTAGAAAATGCCCCACATCTTGGGGGAACTTGCATATGGAAAGGCATATGAAAGCAAAAGAAGAATAAAAAAAAAACACCCATGCATTTAGGGGAGACCTTATGGAAAAATAAATGATTTGCTTTTATGCAAGCCTCTCTTTAAAAAAAAAAGATTGATAATGAGTTTGGGTAGAATAGATTTACAACGTGAAATTGTCATGGATGACATATAGATTGATTTGTCAGGCAGAGAGAAACTCTGAGAGAAAAGTGGCAAATATTAGAGAGCGCCTATGCAGCATGATGCAATCTTTATACAGCCATGGATACAGCTTCAATGGTTTTCCTTCCTAATCATCCAGGATCCTCCCCCCCCCCCCCTTTGGAAGCTGACCTACTCATTCCACTAAACGAAAGCTGAGTTTCTGGCCCCTTCCACAAAGCTGTGCTTCAGTAGCATTTTTTTCCTCATTCTAAGTGAGTTGAATGTAACTCACACATTCCAGAAAAGTATAAGATTCTAGCAACTTCTGAATACAGATTGAGAATGTATACATACACACACACACACACACACACACACACACACACACACACACACACTCATATAGGATATGCATATTACAACTAAAACTCCCCCATATATATATGTATGTATGTATGTATGTATGTATGTATGTATGTATGTATGTATACATTTATGGCGCTGTGTGTGTATGTTCCAGCATAACCCTAAAACGCCTCAAGCAATTTCAACCAAACTTGGTACACAGATGACTTACTCTCTGGAAACAAATACTGTGGGTGTAATACATCCCTAAAACCCCTTCGGGTATGTGTTCTGTAGATACAGCCTGTTGTGCCTTAAAATGGCTTCTACTGTGCAGTGCAGAGGAGTTGCCATGGTAACGGCTTCACAGTACTCCACAAGGGGGCTCCCTCTGGTAAGGGGGAAAATCCAACATTAGGAATTTGGTCCAGAAATTTTCCCCCTATAAATAAATATCCAGGCAATGCTGGGTTATCAGCTAGTGCTAAATAACTCCTGATTGTTCCTCACATTTTTATCACTTTACAAGTATTGTGAATAAAATGCAGATTCTGCCAAAAAGAAGCTTATATGTAACATAACCAACCCATAGTGACAAATACTATATAGCTGTGGATGCTCTTCTTATAATTGCATCATAAAAGAGGACATCTCCTCTGCACTGCACAACAAAGCAAACTGATAACTGCTATGAATCTCCATGGCCTCTGGACCCAAGTAATCATTAATTATGAAACAAACCCAGAAGCACTCCTTCTGAAATTCCTCCTCTCTTGTTGTATGGTTGGCTTTTTAGGCAGAGTAATTTGCAATGTATTTGTGTAGTTCTTCATGGCATTCTAGAAAGATTGACATTCAAACTAAGAGAGATGGAGCAGTGTGTGTGTGTGTGTGTGTGTGTGTGTGTGTATAGATCAGTCATGGCGAACCCTTTTTGGCTCGTGTGCCACAAGTGGGGGGAGCGCAGGGAGGGTCGAGTGCGGGCGTGCCGCACCCATAATGCAATGTGCGATCCCCCCAGTGCACATACGCGCACAACGTGCGACCCCCCCATTTTTACATTTTTTTGCCCTCCCCAGGCTCCAGGGGCTTTATAGGAGCCTGGGGATGGCGAAAAGAGCCTCCCACGACCCCCCCGGAGGCCCTCTGGAGGCTTCAGGGACTGTCCGGAGGCATCCCTGAAGCCTTGGGAGCGCTTAAAACCACCCTCCGAGCAAACCGGAAGTGACTTCTGGGTTGCTTGGAGGGTCGTTTTAAGCGCTCCGAAGGCATCAGGGAAGCCTCGGACGGTCCCTGAAGCCTTCGGAGCGCTTAAAACCACCCTCCGAGCAAACTTCCGGGTTGCTCGGAGGGTCGTTTTAAGCACTCTGAAGGCATCAGGGAAGCCTCGGACGGTCCCTGAAGCCTTTGGAGCGCTTAAAACCATCCTCCGAGCAAACCGGAAGTGACTTCCGGGTTGCTCGGAGGGTCGTTTTAAGCGCTCCGAAGGCATCAGGGAAGCCTCGGACGGTCCCTGAAGCCTTTGGAACGCTTAAAACGACCCTCCGAGCAACCCGGAAGTCACTTCGCCCTCCCCAGGCTCCTATAAAGCCTCTGGAGCCTGGGGAAGGCGAAAAATAGCTTTTAAAAAGGTGAACTCAGCTGGCCAGCGCGTGCATGCACGCTGGCCAGCTGACAGGGCAGCGCCTCACGTGCCCTGACAAATGGCTCTGCATGCCACTTGTGGCACGCGTGCCATAGATTTGCCATCACGGGGATAGATGATAGATAGATAGATAGATAGATAGATAGATAGATAGATAGATAGATAGATAGATAGATAGATAGATAGATAAATAGATAGATAGATAGATAGATCCCGAGAATGCTGCATATACAGCCTTCAGTTCCTGGAGGAAAGGCAGAATATATAGTCTAATAAACAATAACATCAGCAGGCCATGGGAGAGTTAAACATCCAGCTCTGAATATAGCCAATGCTTATGTCGACCTAGTTAAAGTTTTGTCTTTTTTCAAGATAAGGTTTTTAGAAGCAGTGATTCTCTTTTATATGATTGGCAGGTCTAAATTGTCCTTGACTATATGGAACTACAATAGCTCACACAGTGATTAACACACAGAGAGACCCACATATTGTGGCTATTGGATAACTAGTGCAAGAAGACCATTCTTCATCCATGAGAATTTCTAACTCAAGTTCTCCTTCCTCAATGGGAATGGGAACTGGCAGGAATGATTGCAAGATCATTTGTCTTACCCAGTGCTAAATACACACCACTGGAAGTTATTAGGGTTCACATTAGAAATGTAAATGGCCCAAGTGCATTATTCTGAAAAGTAGATAGCTATGTGGGAGTAAGCTACAACATAATGGTCTTTGGGTGACCTCCCCAGCAAGTAAATTGCAGGTCTTCATTTATCAGTGGCAATGAACATCCTGGGTCACTCTTCACCAGTCTTGTTCTTGGGAAGTATAAGATATTCCAACTGAAGAGAATATTTGCATGGCTGAGATCCCTGGTGATCTCTGAGCTTGGTGACTTGCTCGCAGATGTTTCTTTACCTGACTAGGTAACATCATAGCATCTTGCACTGATGATGTTATCTAGTTGGGTAGTAAAACATCTGCAAGCAAACCACCAAGCTCAGAGAGCACCAGGGACCTACAGTACAAAATATTTTATATTGGACATTTCCTCTACCCTTGGCTGTCACACTCTCAGGACCTCCTGCCTGAACTATCAGCCCCATTTTTCCTATCAATAAGACTAGCAAGACATCAAGGACGAAGAGAAATTCTTTATTTTACAAAGATTTCCCTTTATGTAAGATTGTACAATATGGGCAAATGAGACAGACAGAAAAGTGTTGTTTATCGATTGGGTTACAAATTTTAAATGGCAATGGGTAAATGAGCTATCAAGCTATTAGACATTGCCAAGGTTAAGCTAAAGGCCATTCCCAGAAATGTTGCAAATAGAACCATCTTTTACGTTTTATTGTTGATATTTAGCTTAATGTAGCTCTTATAGAGAAAAATGCTTTTCATCTTGTTTGATGGTAGGAGAGGGGCACACAAAACATTTTTATTAATAAAGGGTTTTAGGCAGTTTGAGCATTCCAACATATGATTTATAACATGGAAATTATTACTATTGTGTTTGTGTATGCATTAAGCTTTAATGAGAGGATGACCATTAGTTTATATTTCAGAAAGGGCCTCTGAAAAGAAAAATCTAGTGTGAAATTTATTCTTTATGCTTAATTAGCTCACAATGTGGTAAAAATGTAATTTGCTGCATTATAAACTGATGTGCTTAAAATGAATATTGGAAGGCGTTGGAAAATATCAAACTAATAATGCCATCTTTGTGTGTGTGTGTGTGTGTGTGTGTGTGTGTGTGTGTGTGTATCTTAGCTTCATTTCCTAATTTTTCTTATAACAAATTTGAAATGGGTTGTCACAAATATTTGATCACAGTTTTAACAAGGAGCTCATTCTCACCAACTTAATAATTACATCATTTGCCTCACTTTTGAAGTATCTACTTATCAAGGCTGGATTTTAATTAAAGTGATCATTAGCTCTCAGTCAAAAATGTAATTTTATTTTTTATCCTGCTTTTTCCTGCTTTGAGGGACAACACTTAGAAAATGATTTATCTAAGTAACAGCAAACTACATTCAGACAGATACCAAAGATCTAACAGAAAAACCAATCCCTCAAATTTTTTCACCTTTGGTACAATCTGATTGTATGAGCCAAAAACACAGGAATGTGTGAGCACTAAAAGCAGAGAAAAAACTACCCTCAACTATAGCTTCAGAGGGACTGCCTTCTGATCGCATGGCTTGGTTATTTGTTGAGCTTGATTAACAACATTTGCTGAACTACTGATCTAAAAAAAAGTAAATAACAATTACATTAGACTTAAATATTGCCTCTTAGTGTTTTCAGAAATCTCTAGGCAGTTTACCATGTTGAAGCCTTATTTGCAAATTGCCACCAACAATTTGGCTCTTTCTTTTACCAACCTTGGAAGAAAGGCTGAGTCAATTCTAAGCCCTGTCAGAATTGAACTCCAGACAATGGGCAGAGTTTTTACCTGCAACACTGCATTTTAACCACTGCGCTATAAGGGCCCAAATTGTTATTACTTGTTTGGAATCTTGGAGAATTCAATAGCTTTAAATTTTTTTAAAATGGGAAAAATTAAGTAAATAGGGTGTTAAGACCTTGAGGCTACGACGCCATTGACTATCATTGCCAGCTCCTGATTGGTCAAGACATGAGCAGCCAGCTGGCGGGAGAATGCAGCCATTCTATTGGTTCAGCGTCTGACAGCTCCGGTATAAAAGGGCTGCAGCTGTCAAATGCTGCTGTTTGCCAGTTCGAGGTTTGCCTTGCATTTTGCCTTGTTAAATAAAGGTTGTTGTTATCTTCAACCTGCCTTGCCTCAGTTCCTGCCTGCCTCGCTCTCCCTACAGAACATTGGCGATGAGGGTGGGATCAGGACTGAGGTAAAGGAGAAGCGAAGTCACTAATAAGAGCTGCCTCAAGTCAGAGACGGCAAGATGTCGCTCCAAGGCCAACTCTTCAGTCTCTGTCCTTCTAAGGATGGCTAGTCTACCGGCATTCATGGCATTCAGCCTGGCCACTGAAACATGGGACGCCTACCTCGAGTGGTTTGAGTGTTTCTTGGAGGCAAATGACTTCACCGGTTTGTCTAGTGGCTGTAAAAGAGGATATTTCCTCAGCGCATGTGGCCACGAGATGTTTGAACGGCTAGGGCTTTAGCAGCACCTCAATCCGTCCATTCGATGCCTTGGGAGACTCTTTTGGAGAAACTTAAAAATCATTACTCTCCAACTCCCTCCCACATAGCCAGATGTTATGTTTTTAGGCAGAGAACCCAGAGAGAAGGGGAATCTGTGAGCGACTACAGGGCTTCCCTCAGAACAGTGCCCCTGCACTGTGACTTTCCTGTACTGGACGATGTCCTGTTAGAACAATTGGTTTGTGGTATCAAAGACCTCAGACTTCAGCGATGCTTGCTGGCATGAAAAGAGCTGAGCCTTCAGGCAGCTGTGGATGATGCCACGGCATATGAAATGTCAAACAAATCCACCGCAGAAATTCAGAGATTTCTGCCACCGGCCACCCATGCCAGCATGGGCCATGCTGTCCATTACAAAGAAGACGATGAAGAAGACTTCTCTGATGAGGAAGAAGAGATTAGCTGCCTCAAACTGGCCATCAGGAAAAAATGGACTCAGGCTGATTTTTTACCTCAGGCGGGCTGCCTGAGTTGTGGCGGGAACCATGCAAGGTCAGTTTACAGGTTCAAAGCCGCAATATGCCGTCATTGTGACAGGAAATGACATTTAGCCAAGGTCTGTAGAGCAGCCATGCCAATCTCTAAACCACCTCCGGAGTGCACCTTGTCTAAACAATTCGCAAAAAGACTTCCCAAACACCGTGAAGAATGCTTTGCCATTGCAGGTGACCAGCAGCACGCTGAATGGGCTATCAGCCACGCTTCCCTGACCAAGCCTACCCATAAGATCTACCTGACGTGCACATAGAGGGCGAGCCCTGCAAGATGGAAATGGACACCAGCTCTCCCAAATCTCTGGTCTCTTGGGCTACTATCAAACGGATAGTGCCCAGCCTGACCAAAGCTCAACTCAGACAGTGCCCACTTCACCTCAGAGATTATCAAGGGCAGCCAATACCCATTGTGGGTTGCGGCACATTCACCATAGCCAGCAAGAACTTCCTGGGGCCTCTTCCCCTCATCATTGTAGATGGCCATTTGCCCAGCTTCCTGGGGCTTGACTGGTTCCCCGCATTGGGGCCCAACGTCCCCGACATCCACTCCATTGTTCCAGATATCTTTGCCGCACTGGCCAGTGAGTTTGCAGATGTATTTTACAACAAGCTTGGTAAATATAATGGGACCCCCAATTATTTTAACTTGGATCCCCAGGTGGCACCAATACATCTAAAACCCAGGAGAGTGCCTTTTGCTCTTCACCCCAAGGTAGATTTAGAGCTAGATAAATTAATAGCACAGAGTGCTTAAATCAGTAGACCACTCCCCCTGGGAGACCCCCATAGTAATACCAATCTCCTTTGGCCACCGCCCCTGAACTTAGACGATCCAGGTGGAGCCGATGCCGGCCAGCGTACTTGGCTGACTACGCATGTGCTAACTGGGAGGAGAGGAATGTTAAGTCCTCGAGGCTACGATGCCATTGACTATCATTGCCGGCTCCTGATTGGTTAAGACGTGAGCAGCCAGCTGGCGGGAGAATGCAGCCATTCTATCGGTTCAGAGTCTGACAGCTCCAGTATAAAAGGGCTGTCAGCTGTCAAATGTTGCTGTTTGCTGGTTCGAGGTTTGCCTTACATTTTGCCTTGTTAAACTGTTAATAAAGGTTGTTGTTAGCTTCAACCTGCCTTACCTCAGTTCCTGCCTGCCTCGTTCTCCCTACAGAACAGTAAGATTAACATTTGGATTGAGAACCATCAGGAAATAAACTAAGAAGTCAAAAACAAGTTCCAAAAGACATAATCAAAAACCACAATGCTGCTGTAAAGGTTTAGAGTTTCTTTCCCTTAAAGCAGGGGTGTCAAACGCATGTCATTATGGTGGTGTCACATGACGTATTGCGACTCCCCCCCTTTGCTAAACTGGGCATGGGTGTGGCCAGCACATGACACATCCAGCCCAAGGGGCCAGGAATTTAAGAACCCTGCATCCAGGAAGAAATATAACCCTCCTCTAGTTGAGAATTTTTTTGTCATTTCAGAATATCATAGAAATGTATGAATCATATAAGGAGAATAGCCATTTTCAACAAAGCTAACACAATAACTTCAGTGAGGATTAAATTTCATCTACCCTCTTCCTCACACAACAGCCTAAAATGCATAGCCAAAAGTCTATGGAGATTCTCAGTCATCCATGATTTGGATGACTGAGAATCTCCATAGACAACAGCCTAAACTGTCTCCCTAAAGGTACATGTTAAAACACAGGAAAACACTCAAATAATCCAACTGTAGCCCTCCTTTGATGAATGTCTTACTGTAACAACTGTTTCTGTTTGGCAGATTTTGTGGGGTCCTCAGGTTCTGTGAGTTCAGTTGCCTTCGTGCAGATGTTTCATTACCAGGCTAGGTGGCATCATCAGTGTGAGGGAAAGAGCGAATTTATCTGTACTAGCTTCTCTACCAATTTGGGTGGGAATGCAACTTCCTACTTGATGGTTGCTTCACTGGGTATTGTTTCTTCTCTGATTGTTTACCTCTGATGTTCTCTATTTACCTGGATGTTGATGACCTAAGGTTCATGTGCTCTGGGTTATTTGTTTTCTTCCTTGATTTTGGGTGGTAACTTTTTTTTAGCGGCATATAGATTGGACAGATCTCTATGTCTTTGTAGCTGACTGTTTTATTGGACTGCTAAGTTTCTCATACTGTCTTCCTGCCCTCTTGATCCCTCCTACAGGCCTAAACCTCCAGGCAATTCCTGTAGCTAGGCAAGTGTTGGCTGAGGAATTCAGGGAGTTGAAGTCCATATACTTTAAGATTATTGAGGTTGACAAACAAGCCATATCTTCACTGGTAAAAATATGCTAGCTTCTTTCCATCCATGTTGGGCAAACTGCCAACCTACCTACACTCCTGCATTATTTGCATGGCGAGGAGCAAAACCCCAGCTAAGCAAAAATTGCAGGGAGAATGCCTCATGCTTTCTACAAGTTACCTCTTATACACAATCAGTCTTTCTGCCAGAAGATGGGGGTTCATTGCTCAGCTGGTGCAAGACACTTTCTTCTTTCTTCTTTTCCTCTTCAACCTGCTTCAGTACCAGCTGGTGTTTGTTTGTTTGTTTGTTTGTTTGTTTGTTTGGATTTATATGCTGCCCTTCTCCAAAAGGACTCAGGGCGGCGTACAACATTAAAAAACATACATCCCAAAAGTTAAAAAAAAATTAAATCCATATCCAAAAACAAACCGAATTAAAAGACAATACATTTAAAATAAGTTAAAATTAACTTATGGTGGTAGGACATTTAGCAGTTTTAGAGCTAGCTGCCTATTTCCTGTTAGCTTCCCCCCCCCCGCTTCCTGATAACATAGTCTTTTTTTAGAGTGAGATAAGTGGCCTATAAATTAGATGTTTAGATGAATAGATAGATAGATAGATAGATAGGTAGATAGATAGATAGATAGATAGATAGATAGATAGATAGATAGATAGATAGATAGATGATGGATGGATGGATGATAGATGATGAATGGATGGATGGATGGATGATAGATAGATGGATGGATGGATGGATGGATGGATGGATGGATGGATGAGAGAGAGAGAAAGAGAGAGAGAGATGATAGATAACATACTATCCTTTCCCATCATTTTTTTATTTAGAGGCTGGTTAGACACACTAACATGATCTGTCTAAAAGTTGTGGCATCCTGTGATTTAGCTTAACATATTAACCTTTGTCTTGGCTTTTCATGGTGTTACATCAGCTTGAAGGAGATTTTGTATTTTTATGGCAAGGATTCAGCAGCTGCCTTTGTCAATTTGGTGGACCACCACATTCCTCATGGCATTAGCAGAGACTTTGGAGTACAGTCTCCTGATGTGAACAATGAAAATACCCTTGCTAATGCTGGATTCACCAACTATGCATGCCTGAAGGAGACCAAATATTCCAATTAAACTGTCATTGGAACTGATGATTTCAGGAATTGCCTCTAGGACAGGAGAGGTATATGCAAGTTTTATAGCATCTGCATTTTCCCAAAGGGATTGTGAAAATAGAAGGCAGATTTGTGTGCATTTTTCTTGGAAGGGTGCATTTTTTGTGTATTTTCCCCTAGGAAACACATTTCTGTGCCTGGAAATTTCTGAAATGTGGTAGCAGGCTATTTGGCCCTGAGGTGGGTAGGGTCCAAAATAATTAAGAATGTATTGAGGAAGCATACCAACATTGCAGGTTGAAAAACATTATTCTAGAAGTAAGCTCCATTGAGTAAACTGATGTACATAAGATTGCTTGGAAAGTATCCATCCTGTCTACAGTATTTTTAGGTGGCTTTATTTATTTATTTTTGAATGGGCTTCTCTTTATTTCTGTTTTATTATCAGACCACAAATTAGATTTTTTTTTCTTTAGTAAACTCTGGATTTTCCTTCTAACAGCCTTTTCATTTAGTTCAGTGGTCCTCAATCAAATTCTATATAAGCATCTGCTTGAACATGTGCCAGTTGTAAATTTTAATTTCCTTTCTGCTAATTGAAAAAGAAAGTCAAGAATGCCAAACAATTTACACTCAATGATGCCCACTGCACAGCATCTGTTTAATTTCCTCTTGGTGGTTCTTCTTCAGAAACACATAGAAAGCAGTCCCGAGTTATACCTAGAGTGAAACTATTGAAGTCAACAGGATATGTCTGATCATTACATAATAATTAAGAGTAAAACCAATGTATACTTCTCTTAAATTCATACTTAGGTTATAACAAATCCGGTTTATTTGCCTTTGTCATTTCATATTTCTGAAATAGATCACCAAAAAAAGTGTTTTCTTTCCAAACCAGAGTCAATTTAACCTCTATACAATAATGTTCAAGTAAATTATCCTCAAAATAAGTTATTACCAGTAGGAAGTCTAGGACTTTAGCTTCTGTTATTAGGTTTATTAGAATTCAGCAAATATATCTATTTAAAAACTTCTGAGACCTCCTCCAGAGGGTTAGTGATGCTTTTACAACATACTGCATTTGTGGAATTCACTTTTTCATGTTAACTGGCTTCATGGTTTCAGTCAGAAACTTTTTCTTGAAAATTTGTATAATTCTTTGAAACACATTTGCTGAAACACTTCATATCATTTGGAATACTTACAAAAATTCAAAGCAAGCCAGATAATTGCGCTGCCCTCCAGGGGTCTGTTCCTTTCTGTTGAGTTATTCTCAGAGGGTGGTGTTTGAAGACCATTGTTCAACAGCTAGATCATCAATCTATGATGCTTTGGAAGGCTTTATCTTGACCCAACATCCTTATGAAACAGCTGGGTTTCTAATCTAAGCTTAGATTTGGAATAGGAAATCATTAATATTTTGATGCTCCATACCATCCAATTTCGTGGAAGCAATTGTTATCACTAATAATTTTCCAAAATTTGAGGTGTGTGTGTGTGTGTGTGTTCATTCCAGCATAACTCTGGAACATCTCGAGCAATTTCAACCAAACTTCGTACACAGATGATTTACACTCTGGAGAAAAATACTTGTTTGTTTTTGTTTGTTTGTTTTTATTGGATTTATATGCTGCCCTTCTCCCAAAGGACTCAGGGCAGTGTACAACATTAAAAAACACACATCCCAAAAGTTAAAAAGAAATTAAATACATATCCCCCCCCCAAAAAAAACCAAATTTATAGGACAATACATTTAAAAATGAGTTAAAATTAACAAGCCAGTCTGGCTTGCTGGAAAACTCAACTTTTTAGGGCGAGTCGGAAGGACCGGAGGTCAGGGATTATACGAAGCTCCGGGGGCAGCTCATTCCAGAGAAAGGCGCTCTCACAGAGAAGGCTCTCCCCCTGGGGGTCACCAGCCGACACTATCTGGCCGACGGCACCCTGAGGAGGCCAACTCTATGGGATCGTACTGGATGGTGGGAGGCTACTGGTGGCAGTAGGTGGTCTCGCAGGTACCCTGGGCCTAAGCCATGGAGCGCTTTAAAGGTCATAATTAATACCTTGAATCGCACCTGGAAAACAACTGGCAACCAGTGCAGGCCACCTAAAAGGGGTGTAACATGGGAGCACCTAGGTACCCCCATGACAACCCGCACGGCCGCATTCTGGACCAGCTGAAGCCTCCGGGTGCTCTTCAAGGGCAGCCCCATGTAGAGAGCATTGCAGAAGTCCTGGCGAGAAAGTTGAAGTGGGAGACATCCTAGCACCCCTCGGGGGAGGGGTGTTCTGTTAAGATACACTGGCTTCTACTGTACAGCGCTGTGGGGTTGCCATGGTAACGGCTTGACAGTACTCCACAAGGGAGTACTCTGGTAAGGGGGAAAATCCAACATTAGAAATTACATTTGGTCTGGACATTTTCCCCCTATAAATAAATACCTGGGCAACACCAGGTTATCGGCTAGTTACATATAACAAAGCCATACCTCCCTACCTGAGCTAGCTGGATTTTCTTATGCTAGTTTTTTTTGATATGCTTTGTTTACATTCCTTCTTGGAGTCTTCAAGAGGGTAGCCTTGAAAAATGTCCAGATGTAGTAGTAATTGGGATAAATGCAGCAGCAGCTCACCTGCTAATTGGTACAAAGTAAAGAATCCTTGGAGACTGTACAAAGAATCTGAAATGCTTGCCAGTTAGTTTCCAGGTATAGTTTAAGATGTTTGTATTGACATTTAAAATCATAATCATCTTAGGGGCTTAAGTAGCAAAGAGACATCATCTCCCATTACAAATTTGGCAATTGTTAAAACCAGAAGAAGGGTCCTCTTGGAGTAGTCATGGCATGCAGGAGAAATCCTTCTCCATTATTCCCAGTCTAGAGAATGCCTTCCCTCAACATTTGTGTTTCATTCCTTCTTTCTTGACATGTAGGAAATCCATAAAAGTTCATGCTTTTCATCAAGCTTTTAATTTACTAAATGATTTTACTCTCCATTGTATTTTTTTGGGGGGGGGGGTTAATTTTTACTGAAGAAAAAAATTGGTAGAATAAAAAGAATATGGATTTAAAGAAGAAAAAGTGACAATAAAAGACAAAAAAAGGAAAGAAAATAAAGATATAAAGAAGCAGCTTCCCATCTTCTTCACAGCAATTAATACATTTATATTTTGTCCTCTCTCTTCAACATTATATTATGACTTCCTTCTTCTATTGTCAAAGCATGGTTTGCTCTCTATTTTAGTGGTACTTTTCTTTTGTACTTTTAATGTATTTTTTGTACTGTAATTTTCTACCCCCCCCTTTTTTTTGCAGTTGTATTAGCTACCTTGTGCTAATACAAGGCTATACTTCAAGTAAGTAAGTAAGTATATGAAGGAAGGAAGGAAGGAAGGAAGGAAGGAAGGAAGGAAGGAAGGAAGGAAGGAAGGAAGGAAGGGTTGCATGCTTGCATGGTTTCATACAATCCTTTGCCATTGTCCATTATGGTGGACTTGATAAAATCCATGCCAAGAAGGACACTAAGTTACTTAGCCGTGCAAATATCCATTTGCATTTTCACTTCAAAAATATTTAATAAGCCACTACAGATTGTGCCTATTCTGACCATCAGTGCCTTGCAACAATATATCCTTGATTCCTAGCTTTCTCCTGCTACAGTAATTGTTGTAGGCAGCCCTCTTATCAAATTACAATTTACCCACCTCTAAGGTTTTATTGTACATTACTGCCATTAAAAGGGAATGAACATGCCCTGATTCACTGTGCAAGGTAAAAATAGTGTGCATTTTACCATAAATGTCAAAGAACTGCACAACTCTTCATTATTGTCCAGTTTGGTATGAAACTCAGTTTCATTCTTGAATCTCCAAACTTGGACATACTTGTGCAACTAGTTACAGATGGAAGCACCAAGTATTTAATTAGTCAGGAACAATTAAATATCAGAGACTGGACTTTAAAAGTGCTTTGATGTGCTTTAAGTAAATGTATTTCAAGTCAATCAGTGAATTCACACATTTTGCTTCCACTGCATGTATGACCTGGTCCATGATAACCTCATTCCTGCACATTTTATTGAAACAGAAATTTTGCCTTCTATGTGTTGGATCTTAACAGCAGATTAATTGAAAATTTGCTGGATGTTATTTTTTACTCTGGTTGCCACAGTTGCCAATGCTTCATTATAAACTTATAACACAATAAAACATTCCATTGTCAAAGCAAAGACTGCAATAAACATAAGTAGAAGATCAGACCGCATCTACACAATGGTGTTTGGAGTTTTCCTAGCACCTGTTCTAAAGCTACTCCGAAAAAGATAGAAGGTCTCCTGAAGTTGGGAAAAAAAGGATTGGGAAACATCCTCCCTTTCCCTCCCTTTGCTAATACACTTCACACCTTTGTCAACTAAAAGACCAGTTGCTCACAGCAACATCACTGGGGATCCATGCCATTTGGATGATTTCAAATGAAGCTAGAAAAAAAATGAAGCAAAATTAAATCAAAACTACTTTTTTTTGGCAGCATTGCAATTCCTTGTAGATCAGCAATATTCCACCGACTGGAATGGATAATTGAAATATGTCTCCCAAGCCGATTGAGTAGGTAACAGATTTTTCATCATCTCGTAGGAAACTGCCTCAGGAGAGTACTTCCCTATGTAAGTACAAGAGAAAAGATTGTGCCATGATAGTATGGAGAGTTTTATGTTACAGACAGCAACTGTACTTGCCATGTTCTGACAGTGTGTTGTATAAAGTAATTTTGTAGCCTGGGGAATATAAAATGTTTAATTGAATATGAAGCTGATCATATGCATATTTAACTCAAATGTTTTTAGGGCACATTTAGGAAGGTTATTATCTTGATTTGAAAAAGAACTGAAGTAGAAGCAGCAACAGAAATCCTCCTAGGACTAACAGATATTGAGACAGTGACACTTACAAGGATTCATTTGCATGCAAAGAAAAAAATGTTAAAAGAGACTTCAAAGTAAATAAAAAAGAAAATATATCCATAAATGATGTGTACTTAAGTTCAAGATGACAACAAGATCTTCCTCGGTCAACAATGGAAATCGGGATAGGGAACTCCACTGCAAAGTGATATTGTTGTAAAATGCAATGTCACATGCAGGTAGCAATGTGCAATAGCACTTAGACTTAGATATTGCTTTACAGTGCTTTACATCACTCTCTAAGCAGTTTACAGAGTCAGCATATTGACCCCAACAATCTGGGTCCTCATTTTACCCACTTCGGAAGGATGGAAGGCTGAGTCAACCTTGAGCCTGGTGGGATCTGAAGTGCCAAATTGGAGGCAGCTGGCAGTCATCAGACCTGCAGTACTGCACTCCAACCACTGCGCCACCGTGGCTCATAGTAATTAGGAATGATGTCACGTGACTGCCACTTGCCACCTCTTGCTAGCTTCTCAATTGACTTTGCTTATTGGAAGCGAGCAGTGAAAATTGCAAATGGAAATCATGTGTCATTGAGCTGCAACTATCATAATTGTGAGGCAGCTGCCAAGTGCCAGAATCTCAATCCCATGACTGTAAGGGATGCTGCTGTGGCCTCAACTTTGAGAACCAACTGAAAGCCTCCTCGTCATAACTCTGAATGGTCGCTGAATTGCATCAAACTCATATCGGAAGTACTGAGGCACTTAAGTTGAAAGGGTTAGCTGGTGACATCACTGTTGCCCGGGGGACACCAGTTGAGGTGTCTATTCACATACTATTTTCATATTCCCAACAGGAGCTGAAGCAAAGGACAGGAGCTCACTCCATCCCACGGCAGCACTCGGAGTTGAATGCAATTTTGTTCTTTGTCAAGCCAACATCCTAGCCACATGAGCCACTATGCTCCCAGATCATTAAATCATAATCATGGAGGCTGCCTGTATTCTGAATTTAAATTTCAGTATCCTGAAATGATATCTGCATACAAATGATGGACATCAAATTGTGTTCTTGATCATGGGCCTGGAATCAACTTTTAAAACCCCTTTGCTCAAAGTGCAGCAGGATGTTGCACTTTTTTTTATCTCTTGGACTTAAAACTGGGGGAACCTCCTTCATTCTTGCAATCAACCTTTCCATATCACTTTCTCAGAAAGCCTGTTCTAAATAAGCACCTTAGTAGGAATGTGAGAACTGCAAAGTGAAGATGGATTCACAGAGACATAATGGTCTCACCAGTTAGGAAACAACACAAAATATTGTGAGGAACTAAATGATTCCACAATCTCTGATACCATTTTATTTATTTATTTGAAAATTTAAGATACCACATGGGGCTCACTTCTGGTAAGGACAGATCAGTAAAGATACAAATGTTCTTTTCCTCACCAATTCATCCCCCCTCCCAATGTTTGTCTTTTTAGATTTTAAATCTGGAGGTATGAAATTGTTCTACCAATTGTCAGGGTGCCCAGACAATTGGTTCTTTTGGATCCAAGGACAATGAAAACCCCAGTAAATAAAGGGATATTAAGCTTTATTTTTAGCTCAAGCAAACAGATTTAAGATCATAACATAAAATGCATACATACTGAGCAACAGTGACGTGCAGTCAGGGGAGGCAGGGGAGGCAGAGCCTCACCGCACTCATCATGAAAATTAAAAAAAATTACTCTGGGAAGCCACAAAAGTGGCTGGGAGAGGTGCGCGGCTTGGTTTAGCCTCCCTGGAAATCGCAGCAGCAGCCCTAAGTGCGCCGATCTTGCCATTTTTTGCATCGGGCAAGCCCGGGATCCTTGCAAAGGGAATGGGACCACGTGTGCAGGGGAAGGGGACCACAGTTCGTGCTGATCTGAGGCTGGCGCTTCCAAGCCTCCTACACACATGATCCCATTCCCCTTGCAAGGATCCTGGGCTTGCCCAATGCAAAACATGCCTAGGTAACATCATCAGTGCTAGAAGGGAGTGGGGGGGGGGAAAGGAGGAGAAAGGAGAAGTTTCTCTTCTCAGAAATGTCAGAAAGGGACAGGCAGGCTGCCACAGCTCCACTGAGAAGACATTTCTGAGAAGAGAAACTTCTTTCTCCTCCTCCCCCCTCCCTTCTAGCACTGATGATATCATGTTACCTAGGGATTTTTTGCAGCGGGCAAGCCCGGGATCCTTGCAAGGGGATTGGGACCACCTCTGCAAGAGGCTCCTCAGTGCCAGCCTCAGATCAGCGCAGCCACGGTCCCCTTCATGTTGACTCAGGAAGGAGGGGAATGGGACCACGTGTGCAGGGGAAGGGGACCGCGGCTGCACTGATCTGAGGCTGGTGCTGAGGAGCCTCCTGCACACGTGATCCTATTCCTCTTGCAAGGATCCCAGGCTCGCCCGATGCAAAAAATGCCTAGGTAACATGATATCATCAGTGCTAGAAGGGAGTGGGGGGGGGGAGGAGGAGAAAGCAGAAGTTTCTCTTCTCAGAAATGTCTTCTCAGTGGAGCTGTGGCAGCCTGCCTGTCCCTTTCTGACATTTCCGAGAAGAGAAACTTCTCCGGTCAGGCTGCGCCCATGCGATCGGAGCAACCACGCGGTTTGATGACGTCACCAGCGTCACGAGCCATAAACCTCACCGCACGTCACTGCTGAGCAACATGACACCCAAATCTCTTACAAGCTGTCAGTAGCTCCTTAACAATGATAGCAGAGTTGCCCCAAGATACTGGCCAATTTCCACAGTACCTAGCTCTAGGTTTCAAGCAAAAAAAAAAAAGAGCAAACCCACAGTTTTTACTAGAATCTGGCACCATGGTTTTGGTTCGGAGACTCCAAACCTTATCTTGTTTGGATGGTACATGAACTGAGATGGGCATCAAAAGTTTGAGACTTTCTCAGCAAGAGAAACTTTAAAGCTCTCCACTTCTTTATTCAGTATACAAGAATAGAAAATAAATAGGATAAAATTAAGCAGGCTACCTCAGAACGAAGTCTAAACTTCTACACTTTTCTTAATATGAAGGAGAAATCAAAATATGCCACTGGCTCTTTCAAATGACAATACAGCCTCCTGTATTGCCACTACAAAACTATCTTTTTTTTGTGTTAATCTGGAAGACACACTGGGAGCTTTTCAGTGTTTTTGTTCTTTGATTTAAAAAAAAAGTGAAGTGAAAGAAATTTTTCATACAAAGGCAAAACTCAGTGTTAGAAATAAGGACAAGGTCTTGATACAACTATTATGAGCCTCTCTATTAATTTCATATTATTTAGAAGCAAATTTCAATTGTGCTGTTTGAAAGAATTCATTCTTTTCAAAATATTGCTTTTGTCCTATTCCTTTGAATCCTAAAGAATTCTGCCTCTTACTTGATTTAACTACAACCAACTATGGAGCTGGCACTGTTGACTATTAAATGCAGATTCTTATAAACTTTCATAGTAAAAGGTGATTTTTTTCCCTCCAAGAATAGGCCAAAATGAAATGGAATTGTTACAGTGAAAGACAGAAAGCTGGTGAATGTCGACTTTCACCGGTGAATGTCAACACATACCAAATACGTAGGGTTAGGGTTAGAGTTAGGGTTAGGGTTAGGGTTTCAACATTCACATAGTCGCTTGGTGTATGTCCGAAATATTTGCTAAATACCCTTATTTATGACTTACACTAAATACCTAACCCTAACCCTAACCCTAACCCTAACCCTAACCCTAACCCTACGTATTTGGTATGTGTTGACATTCACTGGTGAAAGTCGACATTCACCAATTTCTGTCTTTCACAGTAACAGAATGATACGACCCAGCTCTAAACCTTCCATGATGCAACTACTGCTATATGCTTGATCTTATTTGGATAACCTTCAGAGTATGCTTTCTTGGCCCTAAATAAATTCTCAATGCAACATCCATTTGTACCCGTGTGCCCATTAGCATACTTTCGGAAGAAGATGAAGCAGCTATCTTGCTAGAGAAAAAAAGGGAAACAGAAACACCGAAGAAAGAAAATTTAGAACAATGCTAACTACTGTGGTTCAAAGGAGAAGTTCAGTGTTTCCATTAAATAACCTTTTCAATAGAAGGACTTATGAACTATTCCATCATATGGATCGTTTCAGGAAAGTATCATTTTGTTATGTAAAAACACATGAGTATAGAAATAATTTGTTATCTTTTCAAGGCTTTTAATATCACCCTTTCTTACGTCTTGTAGTTCATGGCCTTACAATTAGCACTGTTTATTTTATTTTATTTTTTGACTTGTGGATGTTTTTTGGAAACCTGGGATGTACATGGCTCTAAGTGTGAAGATAAACTTATGATCAATTTCTCCCCTGCTTGGCATGACATTGGCTCAGAAGGATTTTTTTTTTAAGCCTAAAACTTTGCTGGTTGTGGTTTACTGGTCTCTGTACTGAGATGTTCTTACCAGATAGTGATTTAGTTTCAAAGTAGCCCTTTGAAAGAGTCAGAGTGATTTGTATGTAGCAATTTTCCAGTCTCCCACTGTTTATGCTGTTTATGTTCACATCTACGCCGCAAACACTAGGAAAGCCTTTGTTGTTTTCTGATAATTTTGATTTATGAGCACTTGAGGAAATTTGAACAGGAAATTGGATCTGATTGAGCAGTCATTTTGAAAATCAATAAAAAGAAATAGGCCTAAAAAGATTTGGCTTTGCTTTCCTACCTTCCTTCAAGCTCTCTGAAGATGGCAATATAATGTGCTAAATAAAACAATGCCATATATAGCACACCCAAAATGACAAAAGAGTTATGAGGCTAACAAATATATTATGGCTTAAGCTTCTGTGATATTATGGTTTAATTTCTGTAGACTACGATATACTTCATGACATGCATAATATCATATTAACTATTACAGCCAATTTTCCAAAACTATTAATCTTTACACAATTGGGACAACCCCTACTTGACAGCTCAATTTTGGCATGAATTTTCCAAAAGCAAAATTAATTTGTGAAATAACTTCTGTCACTTGTGGTTAAAAGACCATCTCATATTAACTACGTAGCATTGCATATTTTTTAGCAATTCAATGAAGCCATCAAAAGCTTCCGAAAAAGATAAGTATCTAATCTTTTTTAAAAGGACAAGGATTTAATGGACATAAATAATATTTAAGTCTTAAAAACATGTGGCACAGAGATGCCAAAATGGTTCTTCACTTCCTGTTCAGGAAACTTGCATCCCTTATTCTATACGTCCTTGCATGCTTGAATATTTAAGAGTAATGTCTTCTAACAACTGTTTATAATCATTTTAAGGCATATTATTTTGGGGGCAAAAACCAAAAGTGTTAAATCATGTAGTACTATAGAGGATTTTGAAAATGTCAGCCCTTATCTAAATGTCAAAATATGTTTGAACTAAAGCTATTGCCACCTAGGATTTCTTGGCAAGCTATACTTGTATTACAATTCTTTTAATTAAAAAAAGATTTCTAATTCTATTAGTTAATCCAATATATACATTACCAACCTAGTTCAATATGAGTGTATAAATACCTTTATACCAGGGTTGTTCAACCTTGATAACTTTAAGACTTTAGGAGCTCAACTCCCAGAATGGCTGGCTAGGTAATTCTGGGGAGTTGAATTCCATACGTCTTAAAGTTGCCACAATAAGAAGTCTTTTAGCAATCTTTAGAGAAGGGGTGTCAAACTCGTGCTCAAAATTCCGCACGTCCAGAAGCCTGTTTTTCACCCTCCCAGAGCCTCCCTTCTGCACTTACTTGGCATCTAAAACAGGCTGCATGGAGACTGCTTGGAAGGGAGGGGAGGGGAGGGTGGGGAAACTACCGGTTCAGCGAACCAGATGTAAAATTAGCATCCAGTTCACCCAAACTGGTCTGAATTGGCTGAATCCCAACCCTGAGCATGCCATCTTGATCAAGCATGTGAATTTAGGCTGGGACCCATAGCTTGCCTGCCTCTGACCCGAGTCCCTGCGGCACCGCCCCGAGTCCCTGCAGGGAGAGGGGGGCGGTATATAAATTTAATAAAACTCAAACTCAAACTCTGACACCAAAACAAACAAATCAATCTGATTGAATTGACAAATGATTTCAAAGAGCAGAGATTTCATGTTGGTCTGCTGACTAAGATGAAAATTATCAATTAGAAGACAAGGTGAAGTCTTTTTTCTCCAAGTTCTGTTAATACATGTAATCCTCAGCATATGAGCACAATTGTTAAGTTGTGGTAATTGTTGAGTGCCAGAGCTATAAAGTGAATCATTGCAGTTCTTAAGTGAATATGGCTTCCCCATTGACTCTGCTTGTCAGAAGGTTGTAAAAGATGATTACATGAATTTCATAAATATGAGTCAGTTTGCCAAGCATCTGAATTTTGATCACCTGACTATGAGGATGTTGGTCTTAAGTGTGAAAAACAGTCATGAAATACTTTTTTTCACCGCCATTGTAACTTCAAATGGTGACCATGAGCTATTGTAAGTTGAGTACTATCTGTAAAAGTTCATAGTGCAGAATGATGAGCAGCAAACTTCTTGGTTTTGGCTTGATAAAGAAGATGACAACTTCTGGCGAGGAAGAGGGAATAATTATTGAGAAGCAAATGAAATAGTCTAAGACTATACTATATAAATTAGTTCAACTAAAGTAGTTCTGATTACAGTTGCCTCTAGTAATATCCAAAGTGGAGGCTCTAGGAAGAGTCTGCTTGTTTGTTTATACATCTGTATGGTTGTCTAGTTCAAACTATGTGACTCAGAAGACATCAAAATAAGGTTGAATTTCTAGTGAGGCTTGAATGAGATACTTCCTCGTTCAAATTGCCAGGATATATTGCAATCATGCTTCTTTATATGCAGACAAAACAGAGACGAGAGGAAAGATTCTTAAAAGTAACAAACTAAAGCAAAAAAACTATTTCAGAGAAAAATACCAATAAACCATATGATTTTATGGGCAAAATAAGGCCCTTTTATCAGAAACACACTCAATTTCATTAAATGTGTAAGAACTAGGATGCTAATAGAGACCGCATAGCTATAATGTGATTAGAATTGAGTGCCTCTCCAGGATTAGTTACTGTTAAAGTGGCAATCTAATCATATCGCGTATGGAAACAGCTATAAAAAGAATTGACAGTTTAATGGCAAAGATAGTTAGAATTATCCAAGAACAAAAAAAGCAGCTTTTATTTGCAGCAGCTGTTTTAGTACCCAAAGTACGTAGATCAGGTTTTTCCATTCCTTTATGTTATTGTTAGTTCCATTGTAAACTGAAAATGATGCAGCTAAAAACTGAAACAAAGCAACATTGAAATGGAAACTTTCTGGTGCTGTAAAATCTGCAAGTTTAGAAGGCACACAAGTTCAGAAATATTTAGTTGTTGCTGTTGTTGTTGTTCTTGTTGTTGTTGTTATTATTATTATTATTATTATTATTATTTATTTATTTATTTTATGTATGAAATCAACACGTTTTTTAAATTAAATTTATTCCAAATAACTGAACCTGTGAAAAACTAAGATAATAAACTTGGATGGTATATGAATATGATTAATTATTACTTAAATGTTTTTTTCTGAAATATGTGTTCATTCAGCATATATTCCATGAAGAATATGAAAGTGCCAGTGCTTTCATCTAACTTTTCAATTTGAAAAAATAATAAATCAGATGCCACAGGGCATTTAAACATATATTTATTTAAAGGGGATAGCTAAGCAGGCTATGGCATTTATAGGGAGTAAAGGAGAAAATGATTTTAAAATGTTGAATAAACAAGAAAATTGCAAGCAGCATACAAATTTTTTAAATTGGTTTTAAATGAGTGAAATTCTTACTATAGTTTTGAAAAATTCAGGTCATTATTAACATTCAAGCTACATTTTAATATAAGAAGCAGCATTTATCGCATAGTTATGTTAAATATAAATAATACAATAAGTTTTAAAATGTTACAATAAATTCTATCCCTATTAATAATCCAACTGGCCACCACATAGGAAGAGATACTGAAAACTGCAATTTTATAATGGTCATTTTGATTTAGTGATTCATTTTGGAGAATGAGTAAACTTGGGAAGTCTTAACATGACATGTTAAACCAGATAGCATTTTTAACTAGTAGCATTCACTGTAGCATATGCTCCCCAGGAAGTGAACTGAAGTTAGTTATCTTCTTCTTTCTCCATCCTGAGGAGCATTTGTCTTTATTTCTTCTGAGAGCTGGCCTTCCCTCTTATTCACTGATTGCCAACAGACTTTCTTGCGTATTTAAAAAATGTTATGTAACCAAGCATACGATGAAGAGGAAACAGAGCTGCCTTATTTATCTTCCTCCCATCCCCAGTTTGAGGAACACTGCTGCTTATGTTCCTCAAAAGTTTGACAATGTAATCAAAATGGTATGACATTGTCACTCAAATATATATAAACAGAAACTGTGAAGGTATTATGTCCAGCGAAGGTTCGTGAAAGAATGTCGGTCACAAGAAAGAAGAAAAGCCAATAAGTGTAGTCAACATACAATCCAGTGATCAAAAATAAGGGTAAGCAAACCCATAGATATGTGCATAAACTCACAAGCAAGCATCATTTCTGTCCAATATTTGACTGCAGACAATTCCATCACATTCAGCTGACAGCCATTAGTTCAAAAAGGTTCAAGAGCCTTACTTTCAAGGATTCTTTGCATGTATGTTCTTCTACTAGAATGGTGCAGAGAGACTAAGGATGGTGAGATTGTTTCACAAATAGGGAAGGATTTGAAAACATAGGTTTTATTTTGTCCTTCACTTCCTGGCTAATTTCAAGATCTCTAGAGAAAAATAGCCACTCTTTATTCTCTTCATCAGAGAATAATCCCAACCTTAATTCTAATTTGAATTCAGTTACTTTGGATCTGCAGTGGTCCTCAACCCCCGGGCCACAGACCAGTACTGGTCCATGGATCAAATGATACCGGGCCGCCCAAGGAACATTAAATTATTTCCGTTTTATTTACTGTGGTGTATTTCTCTTGGGTTTGTTCGACTTTCCATGGACGAGAGGTTAACTGGGAGCTGAGAGATGTCACCTAAAACTGCACCAATCCCGTGCATGTGCAAAATATCGTTATATCGGGGCACTCTTCTCTCTGTTCACCGGTACTTTCTCATGTTTAACAGTGCTTGGTGTATGTGTATATTGTGTTTGCTCAAATTTAACCCACAAATTAGCAAAAATGAGTACGAAACAGACGTCGTTAGAAAGTTTCCTTGGGAAAAAGAAAAGGCCCAGTGAAGAGACAGAAGAAAAGCCTTCAATATCAAAGAAACATAAAACTTTTAACAGACAATACCATGAGTCCTACTTGAAATATGGATTTATTGGGACAGGTGATTCCCGCACACCAACCCCGCTCTGCATAGTTTGTGGCGACCAGCTCCCTAATGAGGCAATGAAACCTTCAAAACTGTTTCGCCACTTGAACACCAAGCACCCTGGATTAAAAGACAAGCCCTGGAGTATTTTGAAAGAAAAAAACGGGAACACGAAGGACAGAAGAAATTTATGACGGCCACCACATCAATAAAGGAGAATGCACTGAGAGCATCATATTTGGTGGCTAACCGTATTGCTAAGCCTAAAAATCCATTCACTATTGGTGAAGAATTGATCTTGCCCTCCACTAAAAACATTTGCTGTGAACCTCTAGGAGAGGCTGCTGTGGAAAAGATAGCACATGTGTCTTTGCCGGCTAGCACTGTGACTAGGCTCATTGAGGAAATAGCTGAAGACATTGAGACACAATTGTTGGAGAGGATTAATACATCACCATGGTACGCACTCCAGGTTGACCAATCTACAGAGATCAACAACAAGGCAATGCTACTTGTTTATGTGCGATATCTATATCAGGACCTTTATTCACAGTAACAAACAGCTCAACATAAGGCAAACCTCGAACTGGCAAACAGCAAAGCAATGACAGCTGACAGCCCTTTTATATTAGAGCTGTCAGACTTAACCAATAGGATAGCCGAATTCTCCCACCAGCTGGCTGCTTGCATCTCAGCCAATCAGGAACCAGTAATGCAAGTCAATGGCATGGAGAACTTCAGTACTTAACACCCCTCCTCTCCCAGTTGGCACATGCATAGTCCGCCAAGTATGCCTGCTGGTGTCGGCGCCGCCCAGATCGTCTCAGTTCAGGGGTGGCGGCTGAAGGAGGAGCCGCTGCTGGAGTGGCCTGCGGAACTGCCGGAGACTGTGCGGCCGAGTCAGCGGGAAAGGTGACTGCCGCAGGACTGACTGGACTGCCAGGTAGGTCTGGCGATGCGAACTCATCGGAGAAGTGTGCGGGAATGGCTTCTGACGGTGTTAGTTCACCAGGGCAGGATCGGGCCTGTCCTGGTGGTTGGTTGCTGCGCTGGTAGGCCTTCAGCGAAACTGATTGATGTGCCGGCGCTACTCTCACCCATCGTCGAGCTGGACCCTATAAGAGTAGGATCCAGTTAGCTGTGTTATTTGTCCGGGGAGCCACCTTGGTTTAGCCCCATCATTTTGGGTGTAGACAAGGTCTCCCATGTTAAAGGTTCGAGTCATGTCACCTATATTGGGGCTTTTCTCAGCTGCATAGCCAGGGTGCAGCCGGTCCAGAGTTATCTGGAGCCGGCGACCCATAAGTCATTCTGCGGGACTTTGGTTGGTCACCGGGCATGGAGTTGCATGTTGCGCCAGGAGGTATTGGGACAATTTGTCATGCCAATTTCCTGGCCCCAGGCAGCCCAATGCCTTCTTAGCTGACCAGACGGTTCACTCAGCCAAGCCGTTTCTGGCTGGGTGAAATGGAGCTGTGGGTGCATGTCTTATGCCCTGCTGTCCTAAAAACATTTGGAAAGGTGTCGACGTGAATTGGGGCCCATTGTCCGTCACTACCACATCAGGCAGCCCATGGGTTGCGAACAGCTTTCCCAGCACCTTAATGATGGCCTCCAAAGTGGTGGAGGGCATGAGTGCCAGTTCCACCCACTTCGAATAGGTGTCAACCACAATTAAAAAGTTCTGCCCTAAGAACGGGCCAGCAAAGTCCAAATGGACTCACACCCAAGGAGCCCGGGGCGTGTCCCACTCCCTGATGGGCACTGATGGGGGAGCCGGCCTTGACTGTTGGCATTGTTGACAGGTGGCTACCCAGTGCTCTACCTCCTGGTCAAGTTTGGGCCAGCACATGTAGCTCTGACCCAGCGCCTTCACGCACACGATGCCCGGGTGAGCGGTGTGCAGGCAACTCACAATTGGCACCCTAAACTCGGGAGGAGGTACTACCCAGTTGCCCAAAAGCAGGCATCCATTGAGAACAGATAGCTCATGCTGCCGTATGTGAAAGGGTAGGAACTCCTGACCTACTTGCCCTTGAGGCCACCCCCTGCGCACCCAGTCCAGCACTTTGGAGAGGACAGGATCCATAGCAGAGAGCCTGGTAATATCCTGGGCAGATACTGGCATGGCTAATTCCTCGACCAGGAGAACCGAGGCAGTGGGGGCAGGGTACAAAACAGGCACTGGAAGAGGGCAGCAACTGAAGGCATCCACATGCCCCAGATTTTTTCATGGCCTATAGAGTAGTTGGTTATTGTAAACCACCAGGAAAACTGCCCATCTGGACATTCTAGGTGACAAAATCTGAGGGGTCTGGTGGTCTCCTGCCAAAAGACCCAAAAGGGGCTTGTGGTCGATAACTAATTGAAAGAAACAGCCATAGATGTAATCATGAAAAAGTTTAACCCCTGCTACAGCAGCTAGGGCTTCCTTCCAGCTGACTGTAGTTTCTCTCCACAGCCGAGAGTGTGAGGGAATAATAAGCAATTGGGGCTTCTGAGCCATTGGGTAGGATGTGGATCAGAACTGTCCCAATGCCAAAAGACGACGCATCGCACACCAAAACCAAAGGGAGGCAATCACTGTATTGGACCAACAGTGACTGGGATGTAAGAACGTCCTTAACTGCCCAAAAGGCATGGGCTTCCCTAGGACCCCAATTCCAGGGTGCTCTAGAATCCAGAAGCCTGTGCAAACGCTCCACCAGGGAAGCCTTATGGGGCAAAAATATGGCATAAAAATTAAGCAGCCCAAGGAAGGCCTTGGAAGAGGGCATGGGGGCTTTTATATTAGAGCTGTCAGATGCTTAACCAATAGGATAGTGGGATTCTCCCACCAGCTGGCTGCTCGCATCTCAGCCAATCAGGAACCAGTAATGCAAGTCAATGGCATGGAGAACCTCAGTACTTAACAGATAGTACCATTTTCTCTTAATTCTTGTCACTAACACTCTCAAACAAATCTTTGCTACAGCTGGTCAGTAATCAAAGAAACAAAGATCTAGTTACATGGAACAAGATGAGCAAACTCAGAAATGGTTGATGGAAAAGAAAACCAGCAAACAGTTAAAAGTTCATACAATTGCACAGAAAATGTGAAGAACAAACAATATGGTGTTTTATTGGCTTAATTAGTATCAATTCTTTGGCTATGAAGTTGCTCAGCTTTCAGTTCTTCCAAGATGGATGCCATCAATGAAGGTTGAAGTCCTAGAGCCACCCAACATAGAAGTATTGCAGTCATAGTTGAGGGCCAAGTCTGAGATAGACCTTCTTCTGCAGCAGTGGCCCAAATGATTTGAGTCCAGTGGAATTGTTTTATTGAGGTGGAGTGGCTTGTGTCTCCATTTCAGCAAAATAAATGAAGTTGTTTCCTCACTCTGCATTGCTTTGTTGAAGCCCATCTGTGTCACTTCATACAGCCCTACCAGCTAGAAGAAGCAGACAAGCTCCATAAGATATTTTGTAACAGAGACCAGCAGACCAATGGGGAAAAGATAGGCATGACAATCATAGCCTTTTCACACCCTATTCTCAATGCAGTAATATTTGGGACAATAGTTGTAAGTGTTAACTTGAAACAATTTCACATGGCTGGGAATTTAAACCTTCCATTATTGAATTGAAACAGGGCTAGTGAAAATGCTGAAAACTGAACCAAGCACCCAGTTTTGTTGACCAAGATCAGCCAGAAGTGGAATGTTAACTATTAAAAAAGAGAGCAAAATTAAGGTGTTAAAAGTCTTACATATGTTAAATACACCGATTGCTGAGCAAGTGAAAGAGCTCTGAGAGGCAGCAAATCTAACAGTTATCAAACTCATTGGCCAGCTTTGAAGCACTTCAAAGCTGCACAGTCCTATATTCCAGGATTCATTTGCATAAGCAATATTTTTAGCTGACTCCAAAAGTTATTTACTGTATTAAAATCAGAGGAATTTCAAGATAAACAAAAAATAACTTTAATAAGACTAGCTACAATTTTCCAGTGAAACTTTGAAATGGTATAGATCTAAAATGGTGAGATGCAAATGTCATGCAATGGTATCATTCTACCACAACGTAACATAGATGCTAGAAATATAACATGCCATACTTTATATGGTATCCTTGTTTATTTACACACACCCCAGGGTTTATGGCTGAACATCCTAAATGATTCATATAATAAGACTGGAAATGGTTGAGATGATCTCTGTTTCATTATGTCAAAGCTCTGTCAGTTTGCAAAAAAGGTCTGCATTATATAATATTAGCCTTATTCAACAATAGTCTTATCATTAGAAAGCTAGATGAATCAGTTTACTCACTCCTTAAGTTCACAAATAAGGAACCAGAGCACATGGAATGGGAAATCAAAGCATTATTAAGAATGTGAAAAGAGATTGCAAAAGACTGGAAAAAAAGAAAGCAAAATAAACTGGATATCAAAATAGTGAAAAGAGAAGCCAAAATAAATGAAGATAAAGACCTCAAGAAGGAAGTTTATAAAGAATTTTAGAGACCCATTAAAAAAGACAAACAAACAAACAAACACCAGGAATCCAGTATCATCTTTTCCAACTAACAATTTTTAATTTAAAAAACCATACTTTTTGTGAGCTACTGTTTACTTCATCAGATGTTTCCATTTTTTTGTCTCCATAGACTAACCCAGTTCTCTTCCTAGAATCTTAGAAAAGACGAGAAGCAGTATGACAACTTCTGTAAAGACATCAAAGATGAAAGCAGTCGTGAAAAAAAATAAGGAAAGCTTTCCAAAACATCTCTGGAGGTTCCAACTTCAAATTGCTATGCTAAAGGACTCCAATTAGCAGATAATAACAGGTTCAAAGAATATCAAACAGTGAGGGTATGCTGAGATTATATACAGTAGAAATGTCAACATCCAAGATGTCTTAGAAGATATTCCCTATTTACAAAAACTAAAAAATGCTGTTTGATGAGCATCCCACTCATTACCTAGATGGACAACTAGAGGAAGTTATGGAATATTTAGAGAAATATGATGAACAACAGAACAATAATCAAGACGTTTTTAACCAAACAATGCCATTAAATCTGAAAACAATAAAAGTTTGAAAAAAGACCAAACTTTTTCCAGAGAGAGAGGGGGGGAGGGGGAGAGAGAGAGAGAGAGAGAGAATGCAGCATGTATCAATACTAATTATGCAGATTATGAAGAACATACAATCCATCACACAATATCCTTAATTTCACATGCTAACAAAATAACGATTAGGATTACCCAACTAGACTGCAACCCTATATGGAAAGGGAAATGCCAGATATTCAATCTCATTTATACATGGATAAGAAGGACTAGGGTAGACATGATAGCAGTGTTCCAATATCTCAAGAGTTGCCTCAAAGAAGGGGGTGTCAAACTATTCTCCAAAGCACCTGAGGGCAGGACAAGAAGCAAATGGTGGAAACTGATTAAGGAAAGAAGCAACTTAGAACTGAGGAGAAATTTAGCCTGACAATTAGAGCAATTAATCAATGGAACAACTTGCCTCCAGAAGTTGTGAATGCTCCAAAACTGGAAGTTTTAAAGAAGATGTTGGATAACCATTTGTCTGAACCTCCAAGGGCCCTTCCAACTCTGTTATTTTATTCTATTTTAAGAAGCACTGTCTCGACAAATCACAGCTAAATAGATTGACTCCATGTTGACAAAGGAATAAGACATTGCCTGTTCTCTTCTTATTTATTCAAACTCTTCTTATTTATTCAAACTATATGCTGACTCTCTATTGAAGGAGGCAAAATTAGAAGAAAATGAGCATGGTTTTAAAACTGGAGAAAGAAATACATGATTTGCATTATGCTAATAGCATAACACTGATAGTTGAAAATATTAATGATCTGCCCATTATAGAAATGAAAGTCAAGGAAGATAGTGGGGAAAATGAGACTAAGTTTATTGATAAAAAAAGACCAAACTAATGATAATAAATACAATAGCCAGCCTTAGAATCGACAATGAACATACTGAAGTGGTCCATACTCTCTTCTTTTAGGATTAACAATAAATAATAAAGGAACCAGTGGGCAAGAAATAAGTTTCAGACTAGCATTTGTTGGGATAATGGTGAAGACTTTGGAAACAAATATATCCAAATGCCATGATGTCTATACCTATCCAAATCAGAATTATTTTCTCAGTGAACTCCATGACTTCTATGGAACTGAAATTTGGACTTTGAAGAAACAGGATAAACAAAGTACTAAGGTTTTTGAAGTTGCTTTTGGAGAGGACTATTGAGAATAGTCAAGAAAATAAATGTGAATCACGGAACAAATCAATTTAGAGTTCTCCCTTGAGGCAAAAGGGACCAATCTCAAATTAATATATTTGAATGCATTATGCAAAGTCCCAGATCCCTTGAAAGGTCCACAATGCTGGGGGGGGGGGGGGAGGAAGGAAAGAGAAGTGAAGGCTGAGCAGCAAGTTGCACAGACTCAATTACAGTAGCCATGGCACTGTTGAACACTGTTGAGTAACATGAATAGCTGGGCGAGAGATAGATCATCCAGAATAAGGTTTATGTGGATGCTAAGAATAAACATCAACCTGATCACATATAACCAGTAAACAAGACAATTATTTTCCAATAGGCTCATTCTAAATTCTGGCGTTATGATCCATTCAAACTTTTCTTGACACTTCTGTTAAACAAATGATTATAAGGAGCATCCAGTAAACTAACAAGGGGTCAAGGTCAAAGCCCAGCTCTATATTTTAATGTATTCTCTATTGTGCTAATAAATTCAGATTTACCAAGGATTACAGCAGCCTAGCAACAACAAAACTTATTGTCTTTGATGCCTCACACAGCAACTCTGGCACTATTGACTTTTTTTTTTAATGCAATGGGCATAGTGAAGATTAGATGTAAATAAAAATGAAATTCATTTTTAGGAGATGGGAACCAAACATTGTGGTAGAATTAAAATAAGTCACTGGAAAATGAAAGGCTATTCAAGTAGGAAATCTATTATATAAGGAACATAAGGAACCTCCAATATTTAATCCAGTATCTACACACATCTGCATAAATCACTCCAGGGAAAGCGTATCTAATCATGCTTCCATTCCCTCAGTGGTGAAATAGATAAAACACTAACTCAAAAAAATGTATAGATAGGTAGACAGATGGCTTGGTAAAAAATTATTTTCATCTTTTGAGGTAATGCAGCCACAATTATTTATTGCTTCATGATGTGCTTTATGAATTTGAGATCAGGGTATTTTATAACTGTATGGCACATAAATGCTTGGTTACTTTCTATGGTATTCAGGTAACAGCAGAGGGAAAATTGCACATAACCCCTAAACATATATACTTAGACCAGGGGTGTCCAAACTTGGGAACTTTAAGACTTGTGGACTTCAACTCCCAGAATTTCCCAGCCAGCCATGCTGGCTGGGGAATTCTGGGAGTTGAAGTCCACAAGTCTTAAAGTTCCCAAGTTTGGACACCCCTGATTTAGACATATGATCTCTTCTTTTAAGTAATGTATTTTAACATAACTGTGAATAGGATCCCATTTTTGTAAGGATCAAAATATTGTCTGTCTGTCTGTCTGTCTGTCTGTCTGTCAATCGATCTTTCTTTCTATCTACCTACCTATTTTAGTGCTTTTATTATTTTAAAATGCTTTTAGTATTTTTAACTTATATATTGTTTAGAATTGTAAACTGCCCAGAGTTATTAACTGAGATGGGCAGCTATAGAAATTGAATAAATAAAATAAAAATAAATGTATTTGATGAATAATAAAATATTCATGAGTGCAAGTCACACCATGATTATTCTATATAATAACTCTACCTTGCTCAATAGTAAGAATGTATGTGGCTGAACAGTTCCGCCAATTTCTGACCCTAATAAGTTTAGT
This sequence comes from Natrix helvetica, assembly GCF_964273705.1. Classification (NCBI taxonomy): domain Eukaryota; kingdom Metazoa; phylum Chordata; class Lepidosauria; order Squamata; family Natricidae; genus Natrix; species Natrix helvetica. The sequence goes on along the minus strand of NC_138549.1, from coordinate 80,170,486 downwards.
TAGACCAGAGGTCTGCAACTTTAAACACTCAAACTGTGATTTGGAGCCATTTCCCACAGAAAACAAAACACCAGGAGCCAAAAAACCTGGATGAACATGGTCACCTCAATGTCACTCACTCCCATCCAGTCACATGACACCCCCCCAGCCATGCTGCCCAGGTTTTGTGGAGAAATAGGTCTCCCTCTATCTCTCCCTCCTTCCCTCCCTCTCTCTCACCTCTCTCTTTTTCCCTCTCTTTCCCCCTCTCCCTCTCTCATCTTTCTCGCTCTCATCTTCCTCTTCCTCTCTCTCCCTCTCATCTCTTTCTCTCATCTCTTTCTTTCTTTCTTTCTCCCTCTTTTTCTCCCTCTCCATCTCCCTCCCTCCCTCTCATCTCTCTTCTCATCTCTCTCTATCTCCTCCCTCTCTCTCCCTCTCTTCCTCTCATCTCTCTCTTTCTCTCTCTATGTCTCTATCTCTGTTTCTCCCCCCCCTCTCTCTCTTTCTTTCTTTCTTTCTTTCTTTCTTTCTTTCTTTCTTTCTTTCTTTCTTTCTTTCTTTCTTTCTTTCTTTCTCCCTCTCCATCTCTCCCTCTCTCACATCCTCTCTCCCTCTCCCACACTTCCCACCCCCACTTCCCAACTCACACCCAGGGAATAACTGTGGGGAAATTTGGCCACGTTCTCTTTGTCTCTGGAAAGATACAAAAATAAACCTTGGGTTGCAAAAGGAGTGACTGTCAGGCTGTTCCATCACAGCACCATGAGGTAGCTGCCTTAGATTGCCGCATGAGAAGCATCATCCCATGCAGCTGCACACTCACACAGGCATGCATAGGCATCCTGCAACTTGGTCCAAAGTGGCCAGAAAATATAGTCCCTGGGTGCCCTTAAAGATGCATGGCAGGCAAAGTACGGGATGACACCCTCCTCCATCATCAAGGCAGCATCTGCTGAATCCTTGCAAAACTGGGCAAAAGCGGAGACAGGGGAGCAGAATTTACATGATTTTTTCTGTTACACCAGCAGAGCTGGCTGGGGAATTCTGGGAGTTGAAGTCCACAAGTCTTAAAGTTGCCAAGTTTGGACACCCCTGTGTTACACCATTCCTATTTTTTTATGCATTTTATGAACTACAAAAATGAAAATGGCCACAGTTCGGCCAACTTCAGGGTTGACAACTGCAACTTCACACTCAGGTAAATTAACTCTGAGCTAGTGTAGAAACGTTAAGAAAGAATGTTATGAAAGGGTGGAAAATACTTCATTTTAGAATTAAGGTATTTGGAACAATGCATTGACATAAGATTTATTTTCATTATAACTCGAACTATGCAAATCTTAATGGAAATACATGCAGAATTTACTCCTTAAAATCACTACCAAGATAGGAGGTTCCAATGTAATTAAAGAAGCTCCCAGAAATATATGGCAGGTCAGGTGGTCATTATTTGGCTCAAGAAACACAGCTCTGCAGAATTCTTGTAGATTTTTCAAGGTTTATTTCTCATTTACAATAGAATAAATGTCCCTGTGGAACTTGGTATTCTGCTTTGAAGCCTACTATTTATAAACAACATTAAATCCCTCATGAGGTTAATTGAATAACCACAAAATACAAACCCTCTTTCTCTCCCCTAGAAAAAGAAAGGAGGGGGGGAGAAGAACAGAAGAAATTAAAGGAAGAGCACATTCAAAGATGATATTTGCTCAAAACCTGGGAAAAGTTGCTATGGAAACCATATTCTTTGGATCCATAAATATAGTTAACATAAGCAGAAGCAGAAGTCAAGTCCAGTTGGAATGAGGTCACAAAACAAGGAAGATTTTTTACAATGGGAGTGATTTTGATTCTCAACGTTGTTCCCCCATACTCCTATCCTAATATTTGTTTCTCAGTGTACCTTTTTAATCTAAACTGTTATGTTTTAATGGAACATTCCTTATGCCTTCCCTCTCAGTTTTCTCTTACAGAAACATAAAAACTGCTTTTTCATGCAAACAGAATAAAACTGACTACTTCAAACCCTATAGGGCATTCTGTGTATTATCCACATATTGGAAAATAGTGGAGTATTTTTCTTCTGTTTCAACATATTTGTTAAGGTTCACTGTGAACCTCAGAGGAGACTACACACCAGTGGTAACCCATGTGATAAAACAGAGTACAAACAAAAAAATTTGAAAAAGATATGTCCTAATGGGAAATATATTTTATTGATTTATTTATTTATATCTTGCCATTATTATTTTATAAATAACTCAAGGCAGTGAATATACCTAATACTCCTTCCTCCTCCTTTTTCCCTATAATGTAAGGAGAGGTGAGAGTGTGTGACTGGCCCAAAGTCACTGAGCCAGCTTTCATACTTAAGGCAGGACTAGAACTCACAGTCTTCTGGTTTCTAACCTGGTACCTTAACCACTAGACTAAACTGACTCTATTTATGTATTGGTATAGTTCAGGGGTGTCAACCTGGTGGCCCACAGCTGGATGCATCACACACAGGTCACGCACATCCTGGCTCCACAAAGACAAAAATGTCGTAATATGTCAAAATGGACCCGTGTCCCTCCTGGCTGGTACTGGCATCCTGGGAAGTGACATGAGGCTGGCTCCTGGGCCTGGTGAACGCCTCGTTGGGCGAGGGGTCCTTACCAACCGCCTTGAAAGAGGCGGTGGTGAGGCCCTTACTCAAGAGGCCTTCCCTTGACCCGATGGAGCTAGCTAATTATCGTCCAGTCTCCAACCTTCCCTTTCTAGCGAAGGTTGTAGAGAATGTGGTGGCACAGCAGTTTCCGCAACACCTTGACGAATCCGAATATCTAGACCCACGCCAGTCCGGCTTCCGACCCGGGCACAGCACGGAGACGGCCTTGGTCGCGTTGGTTGATGATCTCTGGAGGGCCAGAGATAGGGGTTGTTCCTCTATCCTGGTCCTATTAGATCTGTCAGCGGCTTTTGATACCATCGACCATGGTATCCTATTGCACCGGCTGGAGGGGATGGGAGTTGGAGGCACCGTTTTGTGGTGGTTCGGCTCCTACCTCTCCGACCGGACGCAATGTGTGTTGGCAGGGGGGCAGAGGTCGACCCTGAGGCCACTAACCTGTGGGGTGCCACAGGGGTCGGTCCTCTCGCCCCTTCTGTTCAACGCATATGTGAAGCCACTGGGGGAGATCATCTGTGGTTTGGGGGTCGAGTATCATCTGTACGCTGATGATACTCAGCTGTACATTTCCACCCCAAACCACCCCAACGAGGCTGTCGAAATGATGTCCCGGTGTTTGGAAGCCGTCGGGGTCTGGATGGGGGACAACAGACTCAAGCTCAACCCCTCCAAGACTGAGTGGCTGTGGTTACCGGCACCTTGGTTCAGCCAGTTGACACCATCACTGGCCATAGGGGGCGAGCAATTGCCCCCTGTGGAACGGGCGCGCAATTTGGGCGTCCTCCTAGATGCCTGGCTGTCGATGGACGACCATGTGGCAGCCGTGGCAAGGGGGGCGTTCCACCAGGTTCGCCTGGTGCGCCAATTGCGCCCCCTACTGGACCGGGATGCCCTACGCTCTGTCACTCATGCGCTGGTGACATCTCGTCTGGACTACTGCAATGCCCTCTACATGGGGCTTCCCCTGGGACGTGCCCGAAGACTACAGCTAGTCCAGAATGCAGCCGCGCGGGCCATCACGGGGAGTACCAGGTACTCCCACATAACACCTCTCCCGCGTGAGCTGCACTGGCTGCCTGTGGTTTTTCGGGTGCGTTTCAAGGTGTTGATCACCATCTTTAAAGCGCTCCATGGCACAGGACCTAGCTACCTGCGGGATCGCATCCTGCCGCACACATCCTTGCGACCAATTCGCTCTCACAGGGAGGGACTCCTCCTGGTGCCGTCCACCAAGCAATGCCAATGGGCGGCGCCCAGGAGTAGAGCCTTCTCTGTGATGGGCCCAACCCTCTGGAATGACCTCCCCCCCGACATCAGAACTACCACCGATTTCCGCTCCTTCCGACAAAAACTAAAGACTCACCTGTTTCGATTAGCCGGCTTGGCCCACTCATAGTTTTATCTCACCTCCTGGCAGATATTTTTAATTGGGAATTTCTTGGGTAATTATTTTAAATTTAATTTTTTGGGGTATTTTTAGGGGTTGTTTTTAAATACTGTTTTTTAATGCTTTACTTGAAGGTACAGTTTTTATAGCCTCCTCCATTTAAGTATTTAAGTATTTGTGTATTTATGTATTCATTTTTATGTATTCCATTTGTGTTTTAGCCTGACTGTACACCGCCCCGAGTCCCTTTTGGGAGAGGGGGCGGTCTAGAAATATGAAATAAAGTAAAGTAAAGTAAAATGCATCACATGATGCGATCAAGTTTCACAACCATGATATATATCAATATGGGTATCTTGCATCTTATGTAATTCCATTTTTGGGACACCCCAAATTCTTGGAAAATACAGTGCTGAAAAATAGCAGTATGCTTCCCACCTAATTTTCAGAAAGAAACAAATGAAAAACATGTGCAAGCCATCATAGCAGCTTAAATACGGCAACAGCAATGAAGAACAACAAAGGCAGAATTCCATTATATTATCTTATTCTCCATTGCAGTCTTTGACCATCCACAGAATATCTACCTTGATATTGATACCTTGATGGCCAACTACTTGATATCTTGATGGCTTTGATACTTTGATGACCAGCTACCTTGATGGCCAAACAGAGTCAGCAAATCTCTTAGTTTAATAATCATTTCCTTATTTCAGAACCTGGTTAATGTGATGAAGCACATAGTACTGGTATCCCTGTTTTCCTGACCAAGAGGTGCTTGGGTTGGAAAGACCCATGGGATAGTCTTCGCAGACAAATATCAATTTTGCAACTCTTGATAATAAAAGAACTCCATGAAATTTTCAGCAAGTTCAGAACATAAAAGTTGTCATCCGGAAAACTATTTACTTGTTGATGAGATGTCCATCCTGAAAATACATTTTCATCCAGTTAAGGAGACTTTGTCTCAAAATAAGTGTGGAGTTACAAGCAAATTATTTTGAAGGAACAATTACCATTTTAGAGTCCGCATACATACTTTTTCTGTCTCTGTTTCTGCATTCTGCAGTATGGAACACTGTGTTTTCATTTGCATTCAATGTAAATGATGCATTTAGATGCATTTGGGCAATGCCTCATATTCTGAAAATTTCTTGGCATTCTTCTCCAATGGTATCCTCCAATTCTGTATCTGGCTTGCTAAGTACACATTTCTGCTCCCCTCTCTTATATAAAGTGCCTGAAAAACTGCCTATTTTTTTAATAAATGGAGCCTGTGGGATTAAAATGGATTAAAATTGTCTGTGTTCATGGACTTTAGCAAAAGCTTCCAAATTCACAGGTGCATCTATTTCATTTATTTATTTATGGTATATATCAAATTTAGAGACCACCCATCACACTCACAGAGTGGCTCTGGTTTTATCCCATGACTGCCTATTCTCATTATAGAAGAGAAATAATAGTTTGGTAGTTAAATATTCATATGATGATATAATAATTGCTAGCATCAGTATTAATAAAATCTCAGGTGTCCTTTAAGAAGTATGATAGACTCCCCCTGTCAATCAGTGTAAGTAACATTGCTTAGATAAATTCATGATATCCCTTGGAAAAGTTTGATTTATATATTGCATAAGAAATGGTATATTGAGCAGCTGCTTCCTGGAAAAATACATCTCTGGCAAAATATCCAGAGAACATGGATGCATTGCTCATGCCTTTACTAACAGTTCAATGAAAGCGAGGTGCTGAAATGTTTCAGTTTAAATCTTCCCAGTTTGTTCATTTTTATCACTCTTGCCTGTTTTCCCTTTATGTGGCAGTATGCTCTTCTTTAGGATCGTGCAAATTCTCTTGGGAGGATCTGCTGAAGACTTCTCCCATGGGAAAACCTTGGGTTTTTGCAGTTAGGAAAAAGTACTGGCAGGATTGTTCCCTAAAGTAACAAGCATCAGAAAGTATGATAAAATTCAGGCAAGCCCTTAGCCTCTATAATACAGTATCAAACAGGTCAAACACCTTGTGCCAATTATCTCCTCAGTTGACAATGTATTTATTTATTTTAACAAAGGCAACTTGAAGGAAAGGAGCAAGTATAGGGTGAGACTAAGAACAGGAAATGAATCCATCTGGTTAACATTGCCTAGCAATTTTGGAAATTGTACTCCAAAATACTTGGAGGTTTCAAGTGCTATAGTTTACACTTTATTAAAATATTGAAAGTGACCAGATGATCAAATTCAGATGTTTGCCATCTAATTCTGAGGTGTTTTAAAAAAGTATGGATTTGGTGACCCCATTCAAAGACATTTCAGTGTGGAAATTGAAAGTGGCTAATGTAACTTCAGTTTGTTTGTTTTTAAAGGTTCAGTGTGACTCTAGATCAAACTCACTATCAGGGTTCCAAGTAGCAGCCCTAGCAAAAGAAGACTCCGAGGCTTGAGTTTCCTCAAGTTCAAGTCCCTGCCCAGCACCCACATGTCCATCACATGGTCCAATCAGACCCCGTCCCAACTGGAGATGCCTCCTAGTCACACCACTCCAGGTGCAGGGCAAGATGTTCTTGACTCTCTGAAAAAGGAATATTATTTAGACTATATATCTCCCATATTCCATATAATCCCCCCTCCCATTTTCCCACAGACTAAATGTGGCAGGCCTGAAGGCCCAATGTAAAAGACACTCACAGTTGCTGTCATGTGACTTATTGCAATTTTTTTTTTTCCCTTCATGGAGTTGGGGTGGGCATGGCCTGCATATGATGCAGCTGGCCTGCAGGCTGCCAATTTGATACCCCTGCTCCAGATAATATCAGATTCACTTGATTAATATCTCATCTGGATAAACTGGTGAAAACCATGATTAAAGAGTATAAAAAGCTAATTCAGAAGGTCAGGTGTCAAATAAAACTCATTGTATTTTGGTGGTAGTGGCAACCACCACCATTAGGACAGAAAATAAAAATCAGAATAGATGTCAGTTTACAGGGATTTAAAGGGAATGACTAAAACTCCCTGGAACATTGAGTTGCAATCGTCCAATAATGAGAATAGGTAAACTAGGATCCAATTAAATTGGATATCAACATAAAATAATAAGAATAGCATGGTTTGTGACAACAATTTCATGACACATCTCTGTATGGATCATCACTACAGAAAAATAATACAACTTTTTAAAAAAAATATTTATTACGAATTTCTTTATATGCAAAGTAACTAGTTGAATAAGGAACAGCAGTTTACAGAAAGTTTGAATGAAGAAGGATGTATATGCTGCAAGTTGGTTGAGGATTTTAAGCAGGGTGTGGCAACATCATAGTAAGTGAACTACAAACAAACAATTGGATTTAGTAAACCTGAAATATGTCCCCAAAGAAGAACTAGGAGAAGAGACTGAATTCCCAATGAAGAACTGAACTAGCTTTTCAGATAAATCAATGGCTGGAGGCATCTAATTCAAGTAACAGAATGGGATTTGAAGATTGGAGGTCCAGTAAATGATTTTTTTTATTTTCTTTGCTCATTGTGTCAATCAATATTCATTCATGTTATTTTTCCCAATTTTCATTTTTGTTAAAAAAAAGTACAAATATGTTTTTAATAATACTTTGCCTTCTTTTCCTGCAGGCATGTGTTATCTCACTGCTACACATTCTTTGTCTATTTTCAATCCCAATAACAGACGCTTTCTGAATTGCACCTTTTGTAAAGAAAAAAGAGCCTTTTTTTTACATCAGCTTCTTATAGAAGCAGCCAGGGTCTTTGTTTTCATGGTCAAGCAATTAATTTTTGTTGTAAGTAAACAAATATGACATCTATAATTAAACATTTCCAGTAATCTGATGTTTTAGTAAGAGAGTCTGTTGTATGAGACCAAAAATACATGTAATGTGGCTAGATATTTTACCTTTTCTTAATAACAGAACAGACAATAATTATTCTTGCCACTGAGATCAAAATTATTCTATCTCTGAATGTATCCATCCTGCATAAAATTTATATACGTATCCCACCTTTCTTTTCAGACAGTCTAGTTGGCAAACCACAAAATATAAATTAAAAACAGGGTCTGATTCCTCCTTTAAGGCTATTTAAATCAAGACTTCTTGTGAACAAAGCATACAATTACCTGAATTACAACTTGTATCAGATGTATCTGTGCTCAGAGGTGAGAATCCCACAGACTTCAATGGGGTTTACTCCCAGATTAGGGGAACAGGTTTGCTATTGCCATGATGCATGCTCTTGTGTCTCTCCTGATGCTGTCTATATTTTTCCCAAATGATTCCAAATTAAGTTTTTTCCCTAATGCAGCTCTTCGTACATTCTTTTGAATCAATATCCTGAAACAAGATAATTAAATTTAAAATGAATTACACATTGTCATTTACAATTTAGTTACTAGCCTGAGACATCAATGAGGTCTCTGTTCCTTAGAAATTTCTTTGAGTACCAGAAACAATGGAAAGCTTTGTTTGAGACAGGGCAGAGCAGAATAATAAAGTTGGAAGGGGCCAACCTCCTGCTCAATAGCACTTATTCGACCTGCTTCATAGTGCTTTTACAGCCCTCTCTAAGCGGTTTTACAGAGTCAGCATATTGCCCCCAACAATCTGGGTGCTCATTTTACCCAGCTCAGAAAGATGGAAGGCTGAGTCAACCTTGAGCCTGGTGGGATTTGAACTACCGAACCGCAGATAACAGTCAGCTGAAGTAGTCTGCAGTACCCTATGCCATTTGAGATTAATGGCCATCCAATCTCTTTTTAGAAAATTCCAATGATGGAGCGCCCACAACTTCTGAAGGCATAGCGTACTGAAGGCAAGCCATTTAGGCAAATATTTCAAATGTTCTAATTATAGCTTTCCACCTTCCAAAGTTTATGACATTTGCTCATCTGTTTCACTTTTTTATTATATTTTTTCACACTGTGGAAAACAACACAACTTATAATATGTTCATGTGATAAATATTCAGAGGATTACACACCAAAGCTGGCACGACAGTCCAAGCATCATCCATCTCACAATCCTTACTGAACTTCTGTTATATCTGTTGGCAATTAATACATCAAAGACTCTACAGAAGCCTCTGAAGAATTTCTGCAGAACCTTTTAGATGTTTTCCTCACCATAAGATTTTACTTAAAAAAAAAATCTTTTATAGATAAGCTTTCCTGCCACTACTCTAACATTAATGACAATTAGGAGGGGATTTAATTTTCCTTGCATAAGGAATAAAATAGTTTTATACTCCAAAAGCAGAACCCAAAAGGATATATAGTCCAGATGTTCTTTGTTACTATCTTTTCTTTTCTTTTTTAGGTAGACATGCTGCAACTCCGCCTCAGGAAAGCTTGAAGCCAGTGAGAAACTTTCTGAGTTTCTTTTTTAAAAGCAGCAATCTTTTCCACCAGGGAAGATTTTGAAAAACTCTTCTCTGAACTGTGTCAGTTAATGCTAGGACTGTTTATTCATTGTCTCAAAAAACACTGAAAAACAAAACAGATTTTTCTGTTGGGCAAAAAAGTGACTGCACCTTAGGCTGATGCAAAATAATGTAAGTTCCCTTTGATGAAAGAAAGGGAATGAATGCATCATGGAGGCAGTGTGATTCTTTTTATCCAAATGAAAAGAGGACAGACTCTTTATAAAGTAATTAGCGTTGCCTTAAAGTTAAACCATTGGTCCCACACCTAGGAAAAAGGCTTCTTTGAGTAAAGTGCTTAAGGCTGGCTGGGTGGCTTGTGTACACACTGTTAGATGGCATTTTATTTTATTTTATTTTATTTTATTATTTTATTTTATTATTTTATTTTATTTTATTTTATTTTATTTTATTTTATTTTATTTTATTATTTTATTTTATTTTATTTTATTTTATTTTATTTTATTTTATTTTATTTTATTTTATTTTATTTTATTTTATTTTATTTTATTTTATTTTATTTTATTTTATTTTATTTTATTTTATTTTATTATTATTTTATTTTATTTTATTATTTTATTTTATTATTTTATTTTATTTTATTTATTATTTTATTTTATTATTTTATTTATTTTATTATGTATTATTTTATTTTATTATTTTATTTTATTTTATTTTATTTTATTATTTTATTTTATTATTTTATTTTATTTTATTTATTATTTTATTTTATTATTTTATTTATTTTATTATGTATTATTTTATTTTATTATTTTATTTTATTTTATTTTATTTATTTTATTTATTTTATTTATTTTATTTTATTTTATTTTATTTTATTTTATTTTATTTTATTTTATTATTATTTTATTTTATTATTATTTTATTTTATTTTATTTTATTATTTTATTTTATTTATTTTATTATGTATTATTTTATTTTATTTTATTATTTTATTTTATTTTATTTTATTTATTTTATTATTTTATTTTATTTATTTTATTTTATTTTATTTTATTTTATTTTATTGTACTTAATATTTCTTAATTACCCATCTCCTTCCGATATCTTGCAATACCTCCCTTAGCATGTGTTGATGGCCCTCAACATATATTGATTGGGAAGATCGTTGGTACATGCCAAAAGAGTCATGCTCATGATCCCATTTTAGTGATTTCTTGGTTTGACAATGTATTAAAAATGGACACAATATATATCTAGTGGATTGGGAAAGAATTTGGAACATAAATTATAAACTAACACAATCAGCAGCACTCAAAGAAAATATGTATAAAATGTTTTATCGTTGGCATTTACCACCAATGAGATTGGCTAAAAAGGTACCCAAACATGAATCCGACCTGCTGGAAGTGTAAAAAAATACAAGAGACTTTCTATCACATATGGTGGACCTGCCCAGAAACTCAAAAATATTGGACAAAAATTTGGAAATGGGTGCAAGAAATTACAGAAGAACAAATAAAATACAAACCCGAACTCTTTCTGCTGGGAATAATCAAAGGGAAATACACAAAGAAAATTAAGTACATATTAACACATCTGATGACTACAGCTAGAATAGCATTTGCCCAACATTGGAAACAAAATAATATCCCTTCAGATGAATTAGTGATACAAAAAAATTTGGATTGTGCAGAGATGGACAAATTAACACTAAAATTAAAAGATAAAGAAGAGTCGGAATATTATGAAATTTGGAACAATTGGTACAAATGGCTGCAAAACAAGAATAAAATTAATTAAGGCAAAAAACTATATACATACGCGCGCACACACACACACACACACACTCACACACACACAGATATATATAGAGAGAGAACACTGTGTATAAAGGTTTATAAACATAGAAGTGTGATAATATTTACATGTACAGGTATGATGACATAATAATGTTGATATAATGACTGTAAGGTGTTGTAGAAGGAAAAAAATAATTTAAAAATGATTTAAAAAATGGAGCTGCTTTTGAAGGTCACCCAGAAATTTCAGCTGGTTCAGAATGCAGCCAGTCACGTGGTATTGGATGCCTCTTGATTCACTTAGTTCCATGTTTCTTCCTGTGTGCAATTCCAGGTACTAGCTGTTACCTTTAAAGTCTTCTATGGGACAGGCAGAGCCGGGTTATCTATGAGACCTACTCTCCCTGAGGATGTTTGTAGAGATTCTCAGTGATTCAGGTTCTGTTGTCCCAAAGAGCTTTTTCAGGAAGGAACTGGACTTTCTTGTGGGTTTTTTTGAAGACGTTTTTCTTTTGAAAAAGCAAAACAAGTAAGTCCCATTGCCTCCTGAAAATGCATGGGACAACCATGATCTGGATGACTGACAGTCTCTACAGACCTTTAGCTATACAACCTGAGATGCACACCCTTTGAATGGCATGTGAGTAACACTGGTAGCTTCCGGATCCCGTTGCAACTGGTATGGTGCAATGAAGCCGGGTGTTCACTACGTGCATGCGTGCAGCACGTGCACATCCGTACTTACTGCCCACAATGCTCTGCTACGTTCCAGCTGCTCAGTGGAGCGGAGTGCAGGCACCGTATGCTCCTTGCGCATGCGCCAAAGCCCCAATCGGCACAAATACAGGTAAGGACAGCAGGCAAACGGGCGGGCCCTCCGGAGCACTGTACTGCGAAGGTACTTGGTGCTCCCAGCAGGCACCGGTATGCCCATACCAAGGTGTATCGGTCATATCCCACCACTGGTGAGTAGCAATGGATTTCCAGAGGAAAAATTTCAGGAACCAGGAGCACAACTCAGGTGACCCTGAGGACACAGATAAACCTCCAAATGCTTCAGTGGCCCTCTAAAATGATGCAAATTACCAGCTGTCTGCAAGGACTATAAATCCTTCCATTCCACACTATCCTGTCAGAGCTGAAGAAGCTTCTTGGATGAAAAGTGAAATGTCTTCAAAAGAAAAAAAAAACAAGAAAGTCCAGTTGCCTCCTGAAAAAACACCTTTGGGGCTTCCTGAGGATCAGAGTTGGTATTCAGCCAGTTTTGACAGGTTCTGGAGAACCGGTAGCGGAAAAGTTGAGCAATTCGGAGAACCAGCTGGCCCTGCCCCCTCTGCCTCTCAGCTGATCTTTTTTTTACCCTGAACAGGAGAACAGAGCTGGAAAGCAGGTTAGTGGAGTGGGGATGGAATGGGGATTTTGCAGTAACCTTCCCCTGCCATGCTCACAAAGCCACGCCCACAAAGCCATGCCACACCCACAGAACCGACAGTAATTTCTTTTGAATCCCACCATTGCTGAGGATGATTTCTGGTCCCACACACAGGATCCTTCCCTTACATGTTGCCATCTAGTAGCAGCTAGGAAGCATGCCTTTTCTGTGGCAGCCCCTAACTTATGGAACACCCTCTCCCTTGAGATCTGGCAGATTTTCCATTGTCTTAGGTTTCCAGAAAGACATTAAGAGCTGGCCAGGCATGGGGATAGTAGCGTTGAAACCCCTAGGGGACCTTAGAGTTGGATCATATTTTTTGATTGTGTGTCAGGTTTTTTCTTGCATGTTTATTGGACTATTCCATTTATTATGTTTCTATTATTACTGACAGTTGCCCAGAGTGTCTCCCCCCACAAATGCAATATAAACCTTATCAATAAAAACTTTGCATTATTTCGTTATTCACGCAATATGCATAATCGTTCACTTCTAAATTACACTGATGGCTAATTCGGAGTGGAATGAAAGTCTCCAAGAATTAACATGTTTCCAAATATACTTCTCAGGCCACCATAAACCACACATGAATTCTTAGAAAATATAACATAAATAGTCTGCTGGCATCTACCTGTCTAGGAAAAAAGAAAATGTCCAACTATCTATGGTAGTCATTCTGCAAGAATGCTAATTCCATTTCAATTACATGGGAAGAGTTAATTTGAAGAGGAGGAGTTTTTCATGCTGAAAAATAGAAGGGAATTGTGATTGTTTCTCAGAGGTTTGACACTGCAGTTCAGTAGCATGGTTTCAGAGTTGCAAGAGAGAGAGAGAGAGAGAGAGAGAGAGAGAGGGAGGGAGGGAGGGAGGGAGGGAGGGAGGGAGAGAGAGAGAGAGAGAGAGAGAGAGAGAGAGAGAGAGAGAGAGAGAGAGAGAGAGAGAGAGTGAGTTATGTGGGCCACAGTTATCCATCCTCATTGTAACCCTGTGGCACAATTAGCTTGATTTCATTCTTATACTCAACAGAAGGTGTTAGGCTCTGCATTCCCATATTCAGATATTGAGGATTGTGATAAGCATGTTACTGTAAGTAGGTCACAAGGAGCAGCTCCCAGACTATGGGGAAAAGAGTTCAGAATTTCAATGATCCATTCACATTTTCTGCCCTGAGTGTGTGTAGTGTTATAAATCGCAAGAATGTTTTTTTTTGTAACGCTCCTCTGCATTTGAAGCAACAGTTCCTGCATATTTGTTTGGATTGTGTTTCATTAAATGATTTATCATATTGCCAGCAAGATGCATCACATTTCCCAAAATTGTTCCTTGCTAATCAAAGGAGTATATGCTGAGAATGCATATTAGGATGGATTCCAGAAATCTACATTATCTTAACAAGTTCATAGTGTGCCAGAGGCATTTCTCCCCATTCCTTCCATTTTTCTATATTAAAAATTATTTGAAGCAATTAAAAGATGCAGGGGTGAGGAGGGGTGGGTAGATTCCTCATCAAGAAACATGAATCATCTCCTGTGTATTGAAAACTGTACCATTCTGGTTGGGAGATAAAATTCTATTTCCTGCCTCTATTGCTTTGGTCCTACTACATTATGTTTCCTTAATAAACAACAGAATATGCCTTCTTCCTGAACTTGGATTTCCTTTTGGATTTTGTTCAGCATTTTTATTCACCATGGAAAGCGATGAATGCCACAGAGTTGAGATTTTGCAAACCTGGAATATTTCTGACAAGAGAAGAGGGGTACAATAGAAGAGATGGAGCTGATTTGTTTTTCAGTGCTAAATGTATGTTTTCCCTTTATGCTTTGTGATGCTTACATGTTTACAGTGATTCCAGAAAGGATCAGTAGTAGGCCAGTATCTTTAGAAACTTGTAAGGTTAACACACACCAATGAGTAACTGTGGCCTCTATATGTTAGACAATTGAGACAAGTTCTGAAGTATTTACAATGATTGGGTTTTGTTCACATAACCAAGTCATCACATGATCTGTTTGAGCTTGGATCAGCAATTAGTGTAGCCATTGTGTTGTAAAACAAGTCTCATGGCTTAACAGACTATACAAACCCAGTCAATTTCTGCTTATTTTACAAATGACAGTTACTTTACAAGCCACAGTTAACTTTCATGTATTTATATGAATTCATTTTTTTTAGACTTTCATTAAAGAATTAATTTGTCTATAGTTTCTCCAGGTGAGATGAGCAGCATATCAGTTGAATAAATAAAAAATAAAAATAAAAATGTGTGGAAAAAAATGGTATCTGCTTGCTGCATCCATGCTTTCTGTACAAATGTGCTCACCAGAAATTAATTAATCCCTGACTTTTCCACTTGCCAAATATTCTGATATATTTATCATCAAATAGCAATAGCACTTATATACTGCTTCACGGTGCTTTTAGATCTCTCTCTAAGCGGTTTACAGAGTCAGCCTATTGCCCTCAACAATCTGGGTCCTCATTATACTCTCCTCGGAAGCATGGAAGGCTGAGTCAACCTTGAGCCTAGTGAGATTCAATCTGCTACATTGCAGGCAGCGGTAGTAGCCTGTAGTACTGCACTCGAATCACTGCACCACTTACAGTATGTCTGACAAACACATTTAAATGTTTAAAGCTAATGCCAAATAAATGTAGAAGTGGGTGGAGCCGACAAAGATAAAGTAAACATAGAAGAAATAGGTTTGGGATGAAATCCTCAACTTGAATCAATTTAGATTTTTTTAAAAAACAAATTTTGCCAAAATCCTTTTTGGATGCATTTCCTCTCAAAGTTTGCACTTGGCCTCTATGAGCATAATAAAGTCATTCATTTATTTCCGATGTATATTTTTATCCCCAAAAACCATTTCTTAATATCTTTGGGGTAGGCAGGGGCTATAGGGCGAGGTTTGAAAAAAATTCAGAGGAGTGAAAATGTCAAGGATGATTAAGGTCCAAATAGCACAACAGGCAACAGCTTATCATGGTCACTTCACTTTAAATGTGAAATGAATGACATCTCCAAGTATTTCTGAGTCTCAATGGCTTCCCCCTCCCCCCCCCACCAATTGTTACAGGTCAAGGTAACAATTTCTTCTTCTTCACTAATCATTCTGCAGCAGTTGCTGTAATTCCAACAAGAAAACTGATTTATTGTCCACCACTGATCTGCTTCCTCTCTGCGAGGCTGCATTGCTTTCACTTTTTATAAGCTCAAGCTCATTGTCTCAATTTATTTATCATGCAGTGGGCAATTCTGCACAAGCTATTTATGACTTTTCGTTACAGTATAAGAACTGGGAAAGAAAGCAAGGGGGTTGCCTTGTGCCTAATGAGCGAGAATACCAGCTTAAGAAGTTGATTTTTAATTCTCAAACTATCATCTCTGTGGATGCTCTGATTAATATCAGCAATGTATAATTTTTAATAGGTAAACTATTTACTTTAACAAGTGTGCCTATTAGCTGTTGGCCCTGCATTTTCACTAAAAAAATCCCTTATTAAATATTTTGTATAAAACATGAAGGGTGTTGGGAATGAGCAAATAAGTCTTGTCTCCCGCCTGTGAAAAGGACTTTGAAGATGAATATCTGGTTTAGCTTGGGCTATTTTGAAAAACATATATTTTGCATGCTCCACAGAGACATAATGAACACGTGCATAATGAGCCTCTTCAAGGAAAGGGGGAGGGTTATCAGTCATGCTTCTTGATGAATCCATGCACGTAATTTAGTTTCTTTCAGGCATGAAGGATCAGGATCACACATAAGTTCTAGTTCAGAAGATTTATTACTTAAGCCATTACAGAGGAATCTAGTCAACTAACCTACAATATACTACATTGGCACCAGATAACGGTCAATGGAATTCAAAAGAGGTTGGACTTGAACCATTTGTGGGAATACAAGGACTCTAGACTGATGACTTGCTTAACTCCACCTTTCCGCAGCTCTGCCTGTTCTTCTACCATTTCAAACTTAGAAGAATTGCACTCTGAATGAAGTCATGAATAGTATGGGCACTGGTAGGGATACCTTGCCCATTTGGACAAATTAAGTGTTCTCCTAAGCAGCAAAGATACTTTGGGATACTACATTTCTGGGAAAATATCAATAACAAAACCTTAAAATAATTAAAAACACAAATTCATAATTTGCCTTGGGAACCAACAGCTGACAACTAGTCAAGGTCCATCCTTTTGTATCAGGATCTAAGAGGCAAGTTGGGTTTTTCATGATCAAAAGCTTTGTGTTCAATGCTGAAAATGGCTGCTCGGATATATTTTATTTGTATTTTTCCTATATTTAAACAAGGTTTTAGTATTTCCTTTTTATTCAGAAGTTTTGAATGAACACATTTCAAATGCAATAAAAAGCAAGCCATCATTTTTCCAGATCACCACCAATACTATGCTTTTGTTGTTATTGTTCAATTGCTAAGTTGTGTCCAACTCTTCATGGACCCAACTCTCCTGTCCTCTTCTGTCTCCCTGAGTCTAGTCAAATCCATGCCTACTGCATTCGTGACACTATTTAACCATCTCACCCTCTGGCATCCTGTTCTCCTTTTTCCTTCAATAACCTACTATGCAGCATGTCCTTTTTTAATCTAATTTTTTATCCCTTGATTTTTCTTTCAATATGTCCAAATATTTCCTAATTCCCCCCTCCCTGCCTATATTTCTCGAAGAAACAGAAGATACTCTCTCTGTTTACTCTTCTGCTATTTCAAAGTCTTATATAAATTATCTTCTAACTCAACGTGAATCTGATATTTGCTTTTGGGTCACTTTGGGAGTCACAGTTGTGTTACCTGGGAGATCGGGGGAGGGGGGGAGAAAAGCAAAAATGAATCTGTGGATGAAACATTGCACAGTAGTAAAAATGAAAGTTACTAAGAAGAAAAATATGCTTTAGAAGTGCATAACCAGGAGGTATACAAGATCTTTTCTGGTAAGCCAAAACTCCTGCATAATTTGGATGTGCAAATAAACAACTGTTTTGGCATTTCCACCACCAATATGCCTATTAAATTTCTGCAGTTACACAAGTACTTCAAGCAGGGTCTGGTTTAAGATGATCAGAAGAAGTTCAGAATAGCTCAACTTCAGAACATAGAAATCCTTTCCTCTGTTGAAATGAATACAGCAAAGATAAATTATCAGTTGACCTCTTTTCTTGACTCAACAAACTGGTAGATGTCCAGAGATGGTGATTCATCCACCGTGACTCAACACAATCAAACATATGTTGGAGCTTCTGTAAGGCCCAATTCTCTGGGCTTCTTTTCCATCTCCATTTAGTACCGTATTGTCCAAAGGGGAAGCTGTGTGGGAGGTGAGGAAGAGTTATTTCTTCCTAAACCCCAGGGCAGTGTGAAAAGGCCTTCCAAAAACCTTACTGTGATGAATTTGCAGGACACTGTCCTGATAAAATCTGATTTGTATTTCACACCGAGAACTGATTCTTCTAAGATGATTGAAACAATCAATTATTCAATTTTATGGCACAAGTTTCAGTTTGTTCTGCCTGAGGATGGGGATATGTTCCTCAGAAGAGAGAAATTGAACATTTGGTCTTTGTACCCCTATTCATCCTGGCTGATATGAGCCAGCAGTAGTGAAGGTGATAAATGTTTCTTTTAAGAAGAGGAATTTACTAATCCCTCTAAAGAAACAGTTGTCGGGCCCTGACTAAAAAGTTCCATTGGTTTCCACTGCTTTGGTTAATGACCTGTCTACTTTCTCATTTCCCCTTTTAAAGTAAGGTACTCAGATATTTGTTAGCGATGCATTTCAAAGCTTTCTTTGATGTAAATGGATAATTAAAATTTCTGTTCTTTATTCTGAACCAATTTGGGGAAGGGGAATTTTAATGAATTCTCACCTTCCACCCAATTTCTTTTATTTTTCCCCCCATAATGTTCACTGATGCATTGAACCCTTGCCCATTCCCATTGCTGGATAATTATAGTGGGCAAAGGTAGGAAAATATTGGCCCTCATTTTAAGAACAAGGATTTGATCATGCTTAGTGACAGAATACACAGGCATAAGACTCTATGGATCTCAGTCTAAAAGAGACAGCTGAGCTGTAAAAAGGCAGGAGAGTCAAATTAATGTGTTTTCATCTGTCTATAGCAGAATCATGAGTGTGTGTAATTAATATGGTTATGTGGGATCTTTGGAGCTCTCTGAGCCTTGCGGTTTTCTTGCAAATGTTTCATTGTCGAATTAGATAACATTATCAGCACTTACAAGTGTCCAGTGATCAGTGCACACAAAGAACTGAGTTAAGAGCACCAAGGACCCCATAATTCGACCCTGATCTACAAATAATATTTTCCTGCACGTTACTTTTATACATGTTTGCTATTTTTTAAAGAAGAAATTAGGCATGCCCCATACATATAGTATATATGGCATCTCAATTTACTCTGGTTTTTACAAATATTATTTACTTCTTTAAATATTTTTAAACAACTTCTTTCCCAAACAGTCAAGTTTTAATATATTTAAGATATTTCTCACTAGGATTGGTGTCTGTGTGTGTATGTGTGCGCGCGCCCATAAGCCCGCGTATGTTTGTGCTTGAATTTAGCAATGCAGCTCAGTGTAAAAGCTTCATTTCTTTGTTTCATGCTCTTGAAGTCCATCTACTCTGTTCAATCTGATGCAACTTGATATATACTTAGAATTAAAACATTCTATGCATCAGAATAGACTGCAATGTTTCTCAACCTTGGCAACTGGAAGATGTCTAGATTTCAACTCCCAGAATTCCCCAGCGGCTGGGGAATTCTGGGAGTTGAAATCCAGACATCTTCCAGTTGCCAAGGTTGAGAAACACTGGAATAGAGGATATAGTTCTTTTCAAGATTTCTTCATTATTATAGTGTAATTCAGGAGAGGAGCAAGCCCTCTTGTTATCCTAATTATTATTGCCAATTTACTGCAAATCTTCCAGAAAAGTAGTAATAGATTCCAACCTACCTTCTGCCATTTCTGCAGACATGGCTTTTTCTAATTCCTTTCCACCTGGCTGCAAATACATGTATTGCTAATTGCTTAAAGCATAATATATACATGACTTACACAGCTATCAGTTTTTTCTCATTAAGCATTTTGTTCCAATTGCTATATACTGTAATTCTGAATAATAAAGTAAGACATTCTATCTCCCCCACAGTCTCCATCTGTGTTTTTTTTTCTGCTTCATTGTTAACAGAGTTGAAGAGTGGGGTCTTTTCTGGTCAACTGAGAAAAGACATATTCCTATGGCAATCAGTTGGAAGCTATGTGGTCTTTTGAAATACACTTTGATTTTATACTTCTTTAGAAAAGGAATAGGAAATAGATCACATAATAAACTCTAGATTTGAACCTGTTTTATCTGTTATTAGCCAGGGCCTGAATCAGTGGTGGGATTCATTTCATTCATTCATTCACTACCAGTTATGTGGGCATGGCTTGGTGGGCATGGCAGGGGAAGGATACTGTAAAATCTCGATTCCCACCCCACTCCAGGGGAAGATTACTGCAAAATCCCCATTTCCTCCTGATCAGCTGGGACTCGGGAGGCAGAGAATAGATTGGGGGCGGGGGCAGCCAGAGGTGGTATTTACCAGTTCTCTGAACTACTCAAAATTTCTGCTACTGGTTCTCCAGAACTGGTCAGAACCTGCTGAATTTCACCCCTGGCCTGAATCTGTATACTCTGCATAATATTTTAATGCAAAAGTTAAAGCTAAACAAGTCCTGATTTGAACAATGGGAGATCTATTTGGAATCATTACATTATACATTTCTTTGAGTTTATTGGAAAAAAATGATTGGCTACTAGTAAAACAAAATATACTATGTGTCATGGACTCCATCAAGTCTAGCTAATGAAGATTTGTATTTTTAAGTAAGTATTTTCAAGCAGCACAAATTAGCTCCACAATGAACCAAACATGCCAACATTTAACCAACTTTCATGATAGAGGTTGGGAAGAGGCAACTCTACCAATACCACAATGTGGCTTTATTTGGAAAGTTTTGATAGTCTTGAGAATGATGTCTCTTTAATTTTATTATGGTGTGTGTAGTTCCAGAATAAAAGATAAAATCAGCTGTTGGGTAGTTGAAGTTGAGGAACTGTGGTAGAAGTTTTTTTTTAAAGGCATAGGGTTTAAAAAAAAAACCTGGAGGGAAAAAAGTATTCTTTTTGATTTTCTGCTTCTGATTCAGAGCTTTTCTAGAAGCCCTGGATTGCAAAAAGAGTAATAAGAATCTTTGGGAAATTGTTCTTTGCCTTTTTTTTTAATTAATCATCATCATTTCTTCCACTGCTCAGGGTATACTATCAATAACCTGCTAAAAAGAGATTATATCAAGACGGTACTATAGTCAACCAGGCATCGGCATACTTAGATACTTCTTGCAGTTTTATTATCTTGTTTGATTGATATTACTAGAACCAGAAGCAAGTGATTATCTTCTGTCTTGTTATTAAAAAAAGAGGATTCAATTTATTGTTTAGAATGATGACACCTCAGGAAATTATGCAACACATCGTATCCTCCAGACAACCACTTCAGAGACTGGGAAATACATATGCTTGTCTTTGGAGGGAAGGGACTATAAAGGGTATTAAAACAATTATTTACTTTATAAGTACCAGATTGGATGTCCCCAAGAATACAGGTAGTCCTCGACTTATGACCACAACTGAGCCCAAAATTTATGTTGCTAAGTGAGACATATGTTAAGTGAATTTTGCTTCATTTTACCAACTTTCTTGCCACAGTTGTTGAGTGAATCATTGCAGTTGTTTAGTTAGTAACACAGTTGACAACTGAACCTGGCTTCCCCATTGACTTTGCTTATCAGAAGGTCGCCAAAGGTGATCACATGACCCTGGGACACTTCAACCATCGTAAATATGAACTAGTTGCCAAGCATCTGAATTTTGATTACAAGAGGTTGTTGCAACAGTGGTAAGTGTGAAAAATGGTCATGAGTCACTTTTTTTCAGCACCGTTGTAACTTCCATTGCTTCGGGGGTTGCCACAAAGAAGAGGAGGTCAACTTATTTTCCAAAGCACCAGAGAGCAGGACAAGAAATAATGGATGAAAATTAACCAAGGAGGAAAAAGAATTAAGGAGAAACTTCCTAACAATGAGAACAATTAACCAGCGAAACAGTTTGCCTTCAGAAGTTGTGGGTGCTTCATCACTGGAGGTTTTTAAGAAGAGACTCGACAGCCATGTGTCTGGAATAGTTTAGGGTTTGGACTAGAAGACCTTCAAGGTCCCTTCCAACTCTATTCTGATTGACTGTATCAAAATATTAAGATGGGGATTTTTTTTTATGTTGATTACTTGTAATAATCATTATACAACATTCGAAAGACTAGTCTATACTTGACTTGAATCAATTGCTAATAGCTATTATAGATAAAAAACAATTTATTTCTAATATATGATCTAGCAGTATTCGAATGTGGGATAATACTTTTTTTTTCTTTAGGTAAGGTAAGGTAGAGGTTCCCCTGCACTTGCGTGCTAATTGTTCCCAACTCTAGGGGGCAGTGATCATCTCCATTTCAAAGCTGAAGAGCCAGCACTGTCTGAAAACGTCTCCATGGTCATGTAGCCAGCATGACTAAATGTCCAAGACGCATGGGATGCTGTTACCTTCTCACCAAAGGTGGTTACTATTTTTCTACTTGCATTTTTTACATGCTTTTGAACTGCTAAGTTGGCAGAAGCTGGGACAAGTAACAGGAGCTCACTCCATTACAGGGTGCTAGGGATTCGAACCACTAAACTGCTGACCTTTCTGATCGACAAGCTCAGTGTGTTAGCCGCTGAGCCACTGCATCCCTTCTTTTCTTTACATAACTCTTGATATATGCATTTTTTCTATTAGCTTCAGGTAATAAAATATGTTATAAAACAAATTATATAATCAGATAAATAAAAAAATGGGTTTGTGTACATGAAGTGAATCAAGCTTAATATTTCTCTTGGTCTTTAAATCAATCTCAGATCTTTTGAACTTCTGAGAGAGATATCCTTGAGAGATGTAAGTAGGTGGGAAATGCACTCAATATATAAAAGACTTCTAAGCTGCTCTCAGCACCTCAACAAAGGATTGACCTTTGTTTCCATCTACTCTCTTCTACAAATTAAACACTCTTGACTCATGGTAAAAATAGCCTAGGTTTTTTTAAAAAGGGATTTTTTTTAGATATAGCATCAAATCCGATAACAACAATGTAATGGAGAAAGGAGAAAAAAAGTGAAGAGAATTAAATTTGGATTTCAGAATAAATTGGAAGTTTTAACTGTATACTCATTTCCATTTTATTAACCATTTCTACAAAGTGCCATAAATATGGTGCCTTTATCTTTCTTTTTCTTTTTAGCCCAAGGATATGTTGAGAAACTCTTGAGAGAATCAGCTGATGTTGTGGCGAGGTCAGACATGAGGGGCGAGTCTCCATGCTCCCATGCCAAATTCTCCTGGCTGGTGGGCTCCGAAAGGAGCCAAAGCCCTCCTATATGGGAGGAAAAACAAAGAAGGGTGTCCTGTGAGATCCCAGAGAGTTGCAACTCTCCTGCTGACCCAGGGCTTTTCTTTCCCTCGGCATGGAGAAGAGACAGCCTAAACATGGCTGCCACAAAGCTGGGACAGCTGACAAACGTTTAAGACTCGTGCTGAAGCAGAGTTAGTGAACAGTGACTGGAACTGGGTGAGAAGATCCCCCTCTTTTTTTGATATTTAGTCCCTAAATCTACAAATTAAACACTCTTGACTCATGGTAAAAATAGTGTAGGTTTTTAAAAGTGATTTTTTTAGATATAGCATCAAATCTGATAACAACAATGTAACAGAGAAAGGAGAAAAGGAGTGAGGAGAAATAAATTTGGATTTCAGAATAAATTGGCAGTTTTAACTGTGCACTCATTTCCATTTTACTAACCATTTCTACGAAGCTCCATAAACATGGTGTCTTTATCTTTCTTTCTTTCTTTTTTTTAGCCCAAGGATACGTTGAGAAACTCTTAAGAAGAATATCTCATTAACGAAGTCACAAATTTCATCTCTGTATCTCAGTAAGAGTCACAGAGCTTGCACAATGTGAAAGGAGAAGTGTCATTTACACGTTTGTAGAATAAGTTGTTTGGAAAAGAAAAAAACGGAATGATTGGGAGAAAACAGAAAGCTCTACTGAATAGCTTGATTTTCAATAATAACACTACATTGTTTCATTAGCTTCCAGCTGAGATCTTCTCTTTGAACTGTTGGTACCATCAAAGAAGAACATTCATTAACAAAGATGCAATGGTACACTTTCTTCTCTCATATGTCCAGATGTATTGAGATACATCGTGCTGGAAAGTTTTTTCCAGAATTCAAGTGTTTCTTGCCCATCAGTTCTTCAGAGTACAGGTAATCCTCAACTTACAACCACAATGGAGCCCAAATTTATGTCAGACATTTGTTAATTGAGTTTTATCCCATTTTACAATCTTTATTGGCACAACTGTAGTGAATCACTGTTAAGTTAGTAACAACTGTTTGTTAAATGAACCTGGCATTCCCATTGACTTTGCTTGTCAGAAGGTCACAAAAGGTGATCCCATCACCCCAGAACACTGTAACCATCATAAATATGAGTCAGTTGTCAAGGATCTGAATTTTAATCATATCAGAGGTACTGAATGATCACATTTAGCAGGTTCTGACCAGTTCTGGAGAACCAGTAGCGGAAATTTTGAGTAGTTCAGAGAACTGATAAATACCATCTCCGACTGGCTCCACCCCCATCTATTCTCTACCTCCCGAGTTCCAGTTGATTGGGAGGAAATGGGGATTTTGCAGTAACCTTCCCCTGGAGTGGGATGGGAAAGGAGATTTAACAGCATCCTTCCCCTGCCATGCCCACCATGCCACACCCACCAAGCCATGCCTATAGAACCAGTAGTAAAAAAATATTGAATTCCACCACTGGATCACGTGATCAGGGAGATGCCACAACAGTCCTGTTCAATCTAGCCGGCCTGGCCTAATTCCTAATTCCCAATTTTAGTTCCTCAAGCCTGCATTTTTTAAAATTTTCTAGGGGTATACTTTTAGTTGTTTTTAATTTAATTTTTAATCTTTACTTATTGTACAGTTGTATGAGGTTTAATTTGTTTTTAAGGGTATGGGATATTCGCTTTTTTGTATTCGTTTTAATGACACACCTGTACACCGCCCCGAGTCCCTTCGGGGAGAGGGGGCGGTCTAGAAATACTGAAAATAAAATAATAATAATAATAATAAATAGTCATAAGTGTGTGAAAAAAATGTCAGAAATCCCCCTTTTTAGAGCTGTTGTACTTTTGATCAGTCGCTAAACAAACGATTGTAAATTGAGGACAACCTATATAATTGATACGTTTTGAAATGTAGGTTATATTGAAACTCAGACTTGAAAAAATAATTATGGTTTCCCTCTGATAAAACTAAACCAGTTGAATTCTGGAATACAGATAGATTTTGAGAGACGTCCATGTGTCCAAACTGTGTGAATTATATGTGTCTGCAACTTCCCCTACATCACTGTATAGCCAGGTTTATGATATATAATTATGATACTACAGGTGTCTTTTCTGAATCTCAGTGATGCCAAAACAATGAAATTTGTGTTGAGATCACAATGCAAGCCTCTCCCTTTTCTAATTGGGTTTCAGTATTGCATACAACTATGTAGTGGGGATGTCACAATGTTATGAAGTACATTTCCTCTCTTGCCCTCTTTGCCACCCTCCTGGATAATTATGGACAGCAGGATCAGGGCGGTGTGTCAAAATAGGCAAGATGACAGATGCAGTGTCACAATCCAAGTCTTGCCCTTTTGCACAAGTGTGTGCTATCGATCCCTATTTTGAGACACTTCTCTGTAGATGCCATTGATGCACTTACATTAAAGGGGAGGTGAGAAAGAGACAGCAAATTTGAATAGGAGAAGTTGAAGGACCCCATTTGTTTGTGCTCGTTGTCATCCACATTATTGCTTTGTTTATGTTTCTTCATTTTTATGCTGTGGTATTATTACATTGTTCTGAATTATTCCAAGAGCATCAATAAAGAGCAATACATCAACTAAGCCAACAAAATACATAACCGAAGTGGCAATTTTGATGAAATATATTCATGTTTGTTCAAATCATTCTACTGAAAATAGTTCGTAGCTGTCGGCGCAACCTGCGGTTTTTTAAAAATCCATGATTAAAACAACTTTTGTTTCTCTTATAACAGAGGTATAAAAATGAGCACTCATTATTTTACTTTTATATTATTCTTTAGAATGCTCAAATCTGCTGCTAGTTTGGTATGTACAAAAGCCTATCAGGTGTTACTCATAAAATCAACATTCTGCAAAGTTATAGCAATAAGAGCTGACATAGTCATACTCCATTCAGTGTCAAGAATGCAGCTATAGAGGTGATCAATACTGTTAAGTATCTGGGGGTGCAGATAACAAGCAATCTGAATTTATCTCTCCACACATCATCCTTAGTGAAGCGTGCCAACCAGTGTCTGCATTTCCTGCATTGGATGAGGAGAGCACATCTTTCTCCTTCTGTCCTGGCCACTTTTCTACAGAGGGACAATTGAGAGCATTTTAACAAACTACATCACTGTTTGGTTTGGTGGTAGCCATGCTTCAGATAAAAGGTCCATTCAGAGAGTGGTAAGGACAGCTGATAAGATTATAGGAAGCTTGCTTCCTGACATTCAGGATACTGCTTATAAGCACTATGTGCTTAGAGTTCAAGGCATTGTTAGAGACCCCACATACCCACTTCACAGTCTATTTATGCTGCTCCTCTTTGAGAGGAGGTTTTGAAGTATTTCTAGCAGGACTTCCAGATTCTGTAACAGCTTTTTCCCTATGCCATCCATCTGCTAAACTTGCAATGTTAGTATTTCTTGCCATGTACATGTATACATCCAAACTAGACTGTGTTGTTTCTCTGTGTCATATAATGTATGTGGGTATGTGTACATATGCATAATTTTTTGCGTGTTTACATAGCATATATTGTAGGTGGTAACACTTTGAGAGCTGTATGCAATGAAATTTCACTTTAATGTATGCCAATTAGTGTACATTTAAAGTGACAATAAAGTTATTCTAAATAACACGTAGACTTATACACTGCTTCACAATGCTTTACAACACAAAGCAGCTTACAGAGGCAGCATATTGCCCCCAATAATCTGGATCCTTATTTTATTGATCTCGGAAGGATGGAAGACTGAGTCAACCTTGAGCAGTCAGGAATCGAACTCATGGCAGTGAGCAGAGTATCAGCTTGCAATACTGCATTCGACCATGCGCCACCATGGCTCAAGTAGGTGCTACAACTTTCATGGGAGTTACAAGAAAATGGATGAACGGTCACTTGAGTGTTTTCCCTGGAAATCCATTCTGAGCAGAAATATCAGTCTGCAAAGTGATGTAGCAATTCTCGATTACCAAGCCTGAACGTTTCCCCTTTTAAAAAAAAAAAATGCAATGTGCTGGTTTACAGTGTTTGAATTGAGGAAAAATGTGTAAGAGAATGGGAGGGATTTATAAGCAGGAAGTACCAGGTCAAAAGGGAAAGGGATGATGGGCCATTACTATTATCTTAAGAGTCAGCATGCTAGGAAAGAGATTCCCTAAAGCAGTTTACAGCCTGCCAGAGTCTGGCAAGCTGCAACGTTTTTAAAGCAATTTATGAAAAACAAATTTAAGGCAAGAAAATAGTTATAATTATGAAATCCAAACTAGATCAGTCACTGGGACCAGACGTTTAGTCTTCTGAGCTTTCGAACTTGTGCCGGAGTCCATTCTCAGGGAACTTCTCTGTACCAAAATGTGTGCTTTGGGCTATCTATGCATACTGTTTATGTGGTATCTGGTTATGTGTGGCTTTTTATTTGTTGATTGGGGTGTTGATGGCCAGCTATTAATTCGTTGGCTGTTGTTTCCATGATGGTTGCCAAGTCAGCCATCAACACCCCAATCAACAAATAAAAAGCCATATACAATCAGGCACCATATAAACATTCTTTGAAGAAATGTCCATCTGGGTTTAGTTCCAAGTGGGGAACAAGACACTGGATTAATGGAAGTTGCTTGCAAAGAAGGTTTATTGATGAAAAGGATCACATTTCTTCTGATGAACAGAAGAAAAATGGCAGAGATGCTGAGAGTGCCTGGGTTTTACGCCCTCTCTGGGCTTTTGAATTTGAACTTGTATTCTGATTGGTTGTCAGGCTCCCATGGGCCCATGAAGGGATAACTTTGTAGGTTGTTTTTTGAGTCCCAAGCTTGGTTGAGGTTTGCTGGGTGATAATGTAATGAAAGGACTTTGGGAAATTCGTACTATGGCTCTGCCTGATGGAGGTAGATCTTTGTTATGTAGAATAGACTGGCCCAGGCCTTAATGGCCCATTGACAAAGGTTGACAAATTTAGGTTTAGGTTTTATTAAATTTATAGACCGCCCCCTCTCCCCGTAGGGACTCGGGGCAGTGTACAGACCGTTCGTGTATAAAACAACAAAACATAACATAAAACATCAGACAAAACAACACAAACATACCGTCTGTATATACAACCCAAACTAATTAAATAATTAAAAACAATTCTAAAACCAATTTAAAACCCCAAAATTTAAAATTTAAAAAGCCATCCAGGAAGGTCAGTAGTGGGTGTTCCCTGTAAGTACAATTACATTTACAATTAGGCCAGGCCGGCTAATCGAAACAGGTGGGTCTTGAGTTTCTTGCGGAAGGAGCGGAGGTCCAAGGTGGTTCTAATGTCGGGGGAGGTCATTCCAGAGGGTTGGGCCCATCACAGAGAAGGCCCTATTCCTAGGCACCGCCCGCCCGCACTGCTTAGCGGAAGGTACCCGGAGGAGTCCCTCTCTGTGAGAGCGGATTGGTCGCAGGGATGTGTGGGGTAGAATGCGATCCCGCAGGTAACTAGGTCCCGAGCCATGGAGCGCTTTAAAGATGACAATCAACACCTTGAAACACACCCGAAAAGCCACAGGCATCCAGTGCAGCTCACGCAGGAAAGGTGTTACATGGGAGTACCTAGTACTCCCCATAATAACCCGCGCGGCTGCATTCTGAACCAGCTGGAGCCTTCGGGTGCATCTCAAGGGGAGCCCCATGTAGAGAGCATTGCAGTAGTCTAGGAGGGAAGTCACCAGGGCATGAGTGACTGTGCGAAGGGCGTCCCGCTCTAGTAGGGGGCGCAATTGGCGCACCAGGCGAACCTGGTGGAATGCCCCCCTAGCCACGGCTGTCACATGATCATCTAGCAACAGCCGGGAATCTAGGAGGATGCCCAAATTGCGTGCCCTCTCCACCGGGGGCAGTTGTTCCCCCCGATGGCCAGAGATGGAACACATTGGCTAAAGCGGGGCGCCGGTAGCCACAGCCACTCCGTCTTGGAAGGGTTGAGCTTGAGTCTGTTGTCACCCATCCAGACCCGCACGGCTTCCAGACACTGGGACATCACCTCGACGGCTTCGCTGGGGTGGTTCGGGGTAGAGATATATAACTGAGTGTCATCTGCATACAGATGGCACTCAACCCCGAATCCTCGAATGATCTCGCCCAGTGGTTTCATGTATGTGTTGAACAGGAGAGGTGAGAGGACCGACCCCTGTGGCAACCCGCACGTGAGCGGCCTCAGGGTCGACCTCTGGCTGAGTTTCTTCCCCCCCTTTTAGGGGAAATATTCTGTCCTTTTAATATTTCCTAAAAAGAACTTTCTAGGAGAGGGGTGATTGCTAACTTCCCAAAGGACTACACATATAATAGCCCAAAACACATATTTTGGTAGAGAGAAGTTCCCTGAGGATGGGCTCTGGCATGAGTCCAAAAGCTCAGAAGACTAAACCTCTGCTCCCAGTGACTGACCCACATTGGACCCTGCAACATTATCCTGGGACACATATATTTAACTTCATTCATGAATTATAGTTATATTTGCTCCCCCCCTCCCAATTTTTATAAATAAGATTGGCAGTTTCTCAATTGAAACCATGTTTCAGGATTTATGTAAAAGTAAGTGTGGAAGACGATCAGAAAGGTCGGCAGTTTGGTGGTTCAAATCCCTAGCGCCGCGTAATGGAGGGAACTCCCATTACTCGTCCCAGCTTCTGCCAACCTAGCAGTTAGAAAGCATGTAAAAATGCAAGTAGGAAAATAGGAATCACCTTTGGTGGGAAGGTAAGAGTGTCCCATGCACCTTCGCCGTTTAGTCATGCTGGCCACATGACCACGGAGACGTCTTCGGACAGCACTGGCTATTTGGCTTTGAAACAGAGATGAGCACCACCCCCTAGAGTTGGGAATGGCTAGCACATTTGTGTGAGGGGAACTTTTACCTGTTTAAGTGTGGAAGGAGACATTACATTTTTCTGATTAGGAAGGCGGTCCTACTCATATACAGGAGGCTTGGAAAATTTATGGCACTGAGAACATTTGTGTAGTGGGTATGATGGAGAAGAAAGTATGGGATATGAAGAAAAGGAAGAAATAAAAAAATAGTGAATGCTGTCTCTTAAAATAAAAATAGAAATTTTCTTTCCTTGAGGGATTTTTACATTGCCCCATACATCATCACTTCATCACTTTTGTAACCTAAGATTTAAAGGATTTCACCTTTATTTCCCTAGAAGATAGATAACCTATTGACTACCTGGGAGCTGAGAATGAAATCCTTTATATCAGGCAACTTCAAAAACAATGAAACAGTGGTTCATTGGACATGTTAACAATAGCAATGCCAAGAAAAGCAGAGGGAAAAGTAGGAAATTCAGAGAAAGAAAAATAAGATTTTTTTAAAAAAAATGTTTGTGCTAGGTTTCATTTTTGCAGTTGTCAATTTACAAGACAAGTTCCATATACCCCTTGTGTCATTGCAAGGCGTGTGGTATAATTGATAAACACTGGTTCAGTGAAAGTCTTCCCTTTGTGAAGTGGCCTATGAACTAATCGGCTTAATATGCAATGGATTGAAACATATTATTTAAAATGGACAGGGGAGCTTAAGGAAATATAACATGGATAATTGTACTTTGAAATAAAGCAGAAAAATGTGCCCTGAGGTTTTGATGATGTGTGGGTTGTTAACAAAAGGCAATGTCATCAGATTCTACCATCCAGAGATGGTTGTCAGCCCATTCTGGCAGGAGGAATCTGAACATTATCAAAATCCCTTTTTGCTGTAAAAAAAAAAAAAAAGAACCACTGGACATTCCTAATCAATGTATTTTTTTCACCTAGTTCATTATTGCTATTTTTATCTCTAAAAATCTTATAACATAAAATATCTTCACTAAAATCTTGTAAACGTGAGAGCATCACATTTGTTTTGTTTTAATACCACTTGCACTTATGCACTTCCGTATGTCTCGTTGGGCTTATTGTTAGATTGTTTTTGCAAACCAAAAACAGACTTTTAGAATAATCTTCAATTTAAGAAACAACTGGGAATAGGAGCAAGGAATTTTCAAACTTTTAATTTGTAAAAAGAATAGAGAAAATATGTACGGTTCCTGCTTCCTAGAAAACATAGGATAGTATCTTAAAGCAACAATAAATTATTTTAAATGAGTGCATCATATGAAGTGCCTTCTCTTGAAAGAATCTACTCTGCTGTTGGTATGAGAGAGATAGTGGGTTGATGGGAGAAAGGAAGTAGAAGTTTTCCAAATCTTCCTTTTGGACCTATATCAATGATACTCTTCTCTAATTCAAGTTGAAACAGTCTATTTTCCCTATAATCTTTGTGGCTTTAGTTAAAATTGTATGCTTAAATTTTTTTGAATGTTTTGAAGCATTTCTTTCCAATAGTTTAGAAATTTTTTTTTTGCTTGACCAATAATAAAATGTTCCCTTCTTTGTTGTAGCATTTCTAATGTTTGGTTTAATATGATAGACAAATCACACACAGTAAGTAATCCTTGAAGGAGATACCGGTATACATCAGTTGTAAAACATACTATTCAATTTTCCTTTAAATTATAGCATGGAATGAACTTTAATGATTAATAGCTTTTTCCATTTGAATTATTTCTTTGATACTTTGCATTCATTTATTTCAATAACAATTTACTTACTTTTGATGGCTTGTTTCTTTTCAAGAATTTCAAGGTTTTGGAAGAACTGTAATGAGTTCCAATCTTCGTTCAGAAGGGTATGTTACATATTACAATTTTGGTTGAGTATGTTTCAAAACTTCAAGTCTTAGGACAAAAGCAGTAGGGAAATTAGAAAGCATTGCTTGATGCAGTACAAAGCATTTAACAGAATAAAAGAGTTGGAAAGGACCTTGGAGATCTTCTAGTCCAACACTCTTGCTCAGGCAGGAAACTATACCATTTCAGCCTGTGTTTTGAGATACGCAAACATATATTGTAAAACATCGTAAGTCCTACAGCTCAATGATGTGATTGAATTTTTTTTTTACTACTGGTTCTATGGGCAGGGGAAGGATACTGTAAAATCTCCATTGCCTCCCAATCAACTGATTCTCGGGAAGCAGAGAATGGGTGGGGCCAGTCAGAGGTGGTATTTACCAGTTCTCCAAACTACTCAAAATTTCCTCTACTGGTTCTCCAGAACTGATCAGAACCTGCTGAATGTGACCTCTGCTACAGGTGTGTTTTATTCAGGTTTGGGAATTTACCAAATTTTTGTTAGCTCAATCAAGATAGTCCACATACTAAATGATGACTATTATGGTATATGTAATGGGATGATTATTATACTGCTACTAAAAGGAATTTGAAACATTTCTGAGCAGTATCTCATGAACTTCCAAAGAGGAAACATAATTTATTTTTTTCCACAGCACTTCCCTGTAAAAACCAATTTATTAAATGATTGTGAATATATCCAACTTTAAAAGTTCAAAGCAGCACTTCACAAATGATGAAAATGAACTTGCTTTCCAAAATTTTATTCTCTGAATGTGTTAATAGATATTAGCCAGATAATTTTTGAATGATTTATCATTAGACACCCAACACATGTTTGTTTATTTTTGAGAGCAACCAACATTCTGCAATGTCTATTATACAACATATGATACGATATGACAGCTTACAAATTGTAGTAATCAGCATTACAATCTGACACATATCAATGAATGTTTTACAGTATCTGACAGCAAACTTGTATTAACACTTCTAAAAATATTCTAACTTCCATGATTTATTTAACAAGCTAGGAGACATCCTCTTAACTGGGTTAATTAAAAAATAAAAGATAGCAATCTGACTGAGAAGTAAAATCTGTTTCATTCCTCAAATAATAACAGATTGGAAAATCCAAGTCCCTATTCAATATCTGATTTAAAAACAATCAATCCCCAGTCTCTTGGAATTAATCTCTTCACTACAGGAAAATTTCAAAATAAAACAAAAAGCAAATGCTGTAGTGCATAAGTATAACCCATAAGAAAGTTTCTTACATAACCTGTACGAATCTTAAAATGAATAAAGGAGAATATTATTTTTAAAATATTATTTTTTTCTATGAAGCTGCATTGGATAAACTGTAAGCAAATTAGGCAATTGACTCAAACCTTCCATGGGAATGTTATTAAGGTGACCAACCATCCTCCTTTAGGGAGGACAGTCCTTCTTTTGTAAGTTCTGTCCTCCCTCGAAAAGTGTCCTCCTACATGTCCTCCTTTTCAATTTTTGAAGACTAATCTGTTGTGCGTTATGTGACGCATTTGTATTTGGCATGACAATTCGTGAAGGCTCGGTATAGTGTGGTATAAGACACGATTATGAGACGTATGCGCTCCGCACGGGAGACCTTGAGAGAGAGCGCCGCATGCAAGTGGCTTTGTTTACTTCTTACCGAAACACGACATGGCACATACGCACCCAGTAGACTAATGGCACGTCAGCAATAGATTGACTCACGGTAATTATTTCTTTCTCAGTGAATATTCAATTATACAGAGGTAAGTACAATTCACATTTTATTAATTCATTATCTATTTAATAATTTCCAAATATGTATAATTTTATTTACAAGTTTATACAAGCCTGTTGTCAACAGAAGTGTAAAATAATTTAAATTTAAATTTTAGTGAAGTTTATTTGCTTATGTTATTAAAGTGTCAGTTGTAATAATTAATTTTATTTATTCATAATGTGCTTGCATCGTTCGTGTAGCTTTATATTTTATTTTTAATTTTTAATTTCATTTAGGGATGGAAAAATCAAAAAAGAGGAAATGCCATTTCAACGATCAATTGAAAAAGGAATTTCCATTCCTCATATCAAAGAAAGATGCCATTGTTTTCTGCAATACTTGCAGAGGAGAATTTTGTATTGCAGTAGGGGGCAATTCAATGGAAAAGTACTCATTTAAATAATAATTAACAGGCATGTAAGCATAATTACAATATAAGATGTTACAAATGTTTTTATTGTGCATATATCATATTTTAGTGTATTATTGTTGCAATGAATAAAATATTTCTTTTATTTACGATATTTTTTTCCAATTTATTTGTCCTCCTTTTCATTGTAAAAAAGTTGGTCACCTTAATGTTATTTATATATTTATTACTAAACAACTGTAGATCATTGAAAAAAGACAAGAGGTCAGATTCTGCAACAGCATTTCAATATATGATTGAAGATCGATAATGCAGATATAATCATCCTGAAACACATCCCTATCAAACTTTTACATAAAAGAAAAGAATACTCTTTTTATTGAAAGGAAAGCAGAAAAAGATTTGATTTCACAGGGATAAATCAGCAGGTTTGATTTTTACTTTTAAACAGCAGAGATTTCAATTGAATTCTGTTGAAAGGCAAGGGAAGTTTTGGAAAAATTTAAAGGAGAACTGGCAAAGGTACAAATGGAGGTTGCAGAAAAGACTACGCAAAAAAATTACAACAGAGAAAGACCTCATCTTAAAGAGATGATAGTACTGGGTGCTACAGGTGTTGACTTTCCTAAATTTTTGCTTCGACTATGGATTAGAAATGTTTGAAATGGAATATAAATGCTCCCCAAAAGAAATGGGGTGGGGGGAGGAAATATTACTTAAGAAAAATATTTGAACTATGCATAGGAATAAAACTTTCATAACAAGTGAGATTCAGGAAAGAATCACATCAATGGAAGAACACATACAGGTAGTTGTCGACTTACAACAGTTCATTTAGTAACCATTCAAAGTTACAATGGCCCTGAAAAAATGTGACTTATGACCATTTTTAACAGTTATGACCTCTGCAACATCCCCATGATGAGGTGATCAAAATTGGCAACTGACTTATGTTTATAACCGGTGCTGTGTCCCAAGGCCATGTGATCACCTTTGCCACTTTCTGACAAGCAAAGTCAATGGAAAACCCCAGATTCATTTAACGACCGGGTTATTAATTTATCAACTGCAGTGATCCACTTAAACGTGAATGTGGCAAGGAAAGTCGTAAAATTGGACAAAACTCACTTAACAAATGTCTCGTTTAATGAAAGAGATTTTGGAACTCAGTTGTGTTCCTAAATTGAGGACTTCCTGTATGCCTGTATGCCTGTATCCCAGGTTCATTGGATTAAGATACTGTATTAGGTGAAAGATTTCTAAGAAGTTAGAAAGTAAAAGGTATTGGAGTTGATGGGCAAATAATCTGGCATGAAATAAGGCAGAAGCCTTTCAATACTTATTTGTGCAAAATACATTTTTCAGATGTTTAACTTATATCAAAATAGGCCAGCTCTATAACTTGAAGCATTCCATTGCAATCAAATAGGATTTTTTCCTATTTGGGGGGGGGGGGGGGATATGTTACATTTTCTTTTACTTCCAAAATTAGTCTTTATTTTGTTAATAAATAAAATATGAAGTCTACAAGGTCTTTTAAATAGTATACTTTGGTTAAGAAATGATAGTTCTTTTATTCAGGATTTACCACTGTATCTTTGATTCTTTTGTATATTGATAATCCCATATTCAAATCCCTAAAGAAAAGGAGTGGGGTGGGGTAAAAAGATTGCTGAGCAAATATTCTTCTTTCTATAAAAGAAAGTTGTGGATTTTAACTATATTGGACATGAGAATATTTTAGTTATGTAAAAATTCTATATATATGTATGTATATATGTATGTATATAGATATATAGATATTTGTTTTCATTGATTTTCACGGGTGTAGATATGCTGGTATAGTAGTATTCGGGTCTTTTCCCATGTAAGATACACACACACACACATATACACACATATATATGCACACATGTACACACACACACACACACATATATATATATGCAAATATTTTCCAATAAATTTGATTAATGATGATGCTATATTTCAACAGGCAATGTTCACTTGGAACTAAAACCCATTGAACATAATGCAAATTATTTTGGGGTAGATGGTGCAATTCCACTTGTTTAAATTATTCAAGTCATATAGTCTGTTTGGATGCATAGGCGAAAATAGAATTCTGAAGCATGCAATTTATAAAAGCAGTAGTTGTCCACTTAGTAATGTAAATAATAAAGAAATATAAATTTGGGTAAGACTTATTAGGATGCATTTAGGATATGAATAAATGAGTTCTATGGGGTTAACCCCTGATTATTGTGCCTCAGATAGAAAGTCCATACAGAGAACGGTGAGGACAGCCGAGAAGGTTAGAGGAAGTTGACTTTCTGTTA
Organism: Natrix helvetica; assembly: GCF_964273705.1. Classification (NCBI taxonomy): domain Eukaryota; kingdom Metazoa; phylum Chordata; class Lepidosauria; order Squamata; family Natricidae; genus Natrix; species Natrix helvetica. The sequence continues at coordinate 80,134,065 of NC_138549.1, read as the reverse complement.
CTCAGGATACTACTTATAAGCACTATGTGTTTAGAATTCAAGGCATTGTTAGAGACTCCACATACCCACTTTATGGTCTGTTTCTGTTGCTCCCCTCTGGGAGGAGGTTTCGAGGTATTTCTAGCAGGATTGCCAGATTCTGTATCAGCTTTGCTCCCTATGCCATCCATCTGGTAAACTTGCAAGATTCATTTTTCTCGCCATGTACATATGTACATCCAAACTAGAATGTGTTGCTTCTCTGTGTCATATAATATATGTGAGCATATACATATTTATTTATTTATTTATTTATTTATTTATTTATTTATTTATTCATTCATTTATTTATTTATTTATTTATTTATTTATTTATTTATTTATTTATTTATTTATTTTGTTATGTTTGCGTAGTGTATATTGGAAGTGGTGACCCTTTGAGAGCTGTATGCAATGAAATTTCATTTTCATGTATGCCGATTAGTGTACATTCAAAGTGACAATAAAGTTATTATTCTATTCTATTCTAGGTCATTTTAGTGTTTTGGAGTTAATGGTCCAAGTAAGACCATTAAAAAAAGTGTGTGTGTGTGTGTGTGTGTGTAGCACATCTTTCGGTAACTTTTTCCACTTTGTGCTCCCATGACTTTTTGGATACAGGTAAGTCGTATTTTTACATAATAATGACCAGTAGATTAATTTAGCAACTCGGCCGTGTCTAGCTTTGTATTTGTATGTTTTATAAAATTCTTAGACATGGTATCAAGTGCCCCGATGACAATGGTATCGATTATTATTATTATTATTATTATTATTATTATTATTATTATTATTATTATTATTATTACTATTACTATTACTATTACTATTATTATTTTGGAAAATCATGTCTTAGATGTTCCTGGGACCAGGTTCACATATTTATTCAGTTCTCTCCTGGATTAAATAACTATTTGATTATAGTTATAGGTATATAAGGTAATAAAGAAATCCCAGATTTGAATTGGAGATGGGAATAAATGGCCTTTCATAATTCTCCTCCCTCTTGGTCTTCAGAAGTTCCTTCTACTAGGTAAATATCACACGTATAAGTGAATTATATATGAATTATATCACACATGTAAGTGGGACTTTTTTGTTCAAATCAATATAGGCTATTAATTCTTAAAAGATTTGCCTATTGGTTTCTCTACTCAGCTGCCTTATTGTCTTCAATATTTCATGACATCAAGTCATTCCTGCCCAACAGTACACATCTCATTCGAACTTTTTTACAAAATAGAAGCCGTGTACCTTATATTCTGAATAGCATGTTTTATACTGAATAGCATGTTTTATATGAATAGCATGTTTTATACTGTAACACAGTATAAAACATAATGAATAGCATGTTTTATACTGTAACACCGTATAATGAATAGCATGTTTTATATTGTAACACAGTGGCCCCCAACCTTTTGGGCACCAGGGACTGAGAGAGGTTTTCCCATGGGCCAGATGGGGTGTGGTTTTGCATACTGCCTGCATCCCACAAATGGGCCTTCACTTCTTTGCAGAAACCTGATTTCTGGCATGCTGCAGACTGGGGCCAGCCCTCGGACCAGCGGTTGGGGGCCCCTGCTCTAGCATATAGCATGCCTGTTAAAATATATAGGAGCTGGGAGTCACGAGCAATTTTTATCTCTGAAAACCTTTAATTCCAATTTGAATACGTACTATGTTACTACTAACAACTTTTTCCTGGTGGCATACATAATGACTACGTGAAGAATCTGCAGATTTTCAATCTGTTTCATTTCATCCTTACAAAATCCACAAAAAGAACTAGCTTTGTGAGAATGCAATGCCTAGGAATCCTCCTGTAGAAGATATAGCAGTATTGCTTTAATGTTCCAAGAGGACAAATCAGTGACAAGACCAGTATCCTATTATTATTTTAGAGAAGAAATAAAAAATGAGAGAGAAAGACAAACTTGCAAACAAAAATGACAGCAGAGTTGTCAGCATGGAGGTGATAATTCAGTTGTAATCTCAAATAGAAATGGGTCAGGCAAGAATAAAGAACAAGAGCAACCGAAAAGCTTGATTCATATCTGGTTAAAACAAAGTATCACTTAGCACAGCTGGAAATAGACTTTGATGTAGGATTAGAAAGAAGTGCAAGAATAGTGGAAGCTTTGAAAATTAGCCTGCAGTTAGTGGTAATGGAGGAGGAGAAGACAAAAAGACATACCTGCATTGCTTTCTCTCCCTTTTAAAGCCTCTGTAATCAACTTGTGTCTTTTTCAAAAAAAGAAAAAAGAGAGGGAGAGAGACAGAGCTACATGCAATTCATTCCAGATTCATAACACAATCCAAAGCACTGTATTTTTTGAGAGAAGACAGCAGCAACCTAAGCCAACTGTGATGCTGCTGAAAGAATTGTACAGATAGGTGATATCATCAAGTAAGTGCTACCATTATGAATGTGTGTTCTGACACTGGATGCCACTCTGTGTAAATTGTAGCCTTTGCATAATGATATTGTCATATTATTTGTCAAATTCTTTGGACACCCACAAAAATTGGCTTTAAATGCATTACAATTAATTTAGAAAATGAATGACCATGACTCAATTTGCTGCTGGCTCCCCCATTGACTTTGCTTGTTGGAAGCCAGCTGTGAAAATTGCAAATGATGATCACGTGACTTCAGGAAGCTGTGACCGCCATAAATGTCTTCTGGTTGCCAAGAAACTGAAAGGTGATCATGTGATCACGGGGATGTTGCAACAGCCATAAGTCTAAGGACCAGTTGTAAATTTATTTTTTTCAGCATCACTGTAAGTTTGAACAGTCGCTAACTGAGGCAATCAGTAAACAAGGATTTTACAGGATTAGTCATTACCAAATAAGTTTTTTTTTCTAGTGGTGTCCCACTTAAGCTTGGCAAAATATCTGTGAGTTAAGTCTGGCCGAAGGACAATGATTGATAGAACTGAACTTTATCTGTGGAATTCTCATTCATGGAAAACCATGTTTCTTCATGCTTTTTTTAAAAGCAAGAATAAAACAATTACACTATTTTTTTCAGCTGAAGCAAGCCAAATGGCATGCAGTAGAAAGCATTATTCTAAGTTTAAAGAAGTTCAACATTCATAAATATTATATAACATACTGGGGAACTGCAAATGAAAGAAGAAGAAATGCTATTAAATCAAAACAGATAAAATGGCTTATAAATTTGGAGGAATGCGGTTATATTGTTTTATTTTAAGAAGTCTTGTCAGTTGTGATTTTCTTTTAAAACCCCTTATTGAAAGCATTTATTCATCTCAGAATCTGTCTCGTTTTTTCGCAGTGATACAAGTATCAATCTCCAACATTCTTGTTGGCAAATTGAATGATGTGATTTTTCCCCCAGATAATTTTAAATTTATACCTAAGGATCTTCAAATGGTTGCACTGATAAATAGCTTATTTATTCATTGTTGGGACAATTTCTTTGTTCTCTCAGTCTGATGGAAATTAGTTGGTATTTATTTTAGCATACCTTTACTTTTTTATAAATAACTCAAGGCAGCAAACATACCTAATACATCTTCCTCCTCCTATTTTCTCCTCAACAACCCTGTAAGGTAGGCTTTATTTAGAAAAATAGTTTACTCATGTCCACTATTTCTTTATATGAATGCCCTTGTTCCCATTCAGAATAGTCGAGGTCATTACATCTCCACTGAACCTGGTGCTGAGTCTAATCAGCTTTTATTTAGTGTGCTAAAAGTGTGTTTACTATATTATTATTAGATGCATTTTTTTCTTTTCACAGTAAGCTGACAACATCAAAAAAAAAAAGATCTGAGAATAAGAAGTACAGTGATACCTTGGTACTCATCATTGATTGGTTCTGGAAGGTGCAATGAGTACGGAAAATAGATTGACAGCATAGATTAATTCCAAGGTTAACTTCAGTCAAGATAGCAGTCAAGTAAGCAATACCCCAATCAAGGAACTGCAAAAGAGCCATCAGTATATACCTCAAGCAAAGAATCTCTAAGACTGCCCCACCCACACAGTCAAGCAAGTCCTTAGAATGCTTTAGAACAGGAGTGTCAAACTCCTGGCCTACGGACCAGATATATCATGTGCTGGCCACACTCACGCCCCACCCCATATTTTAACAAAGGGGGGGAAAGTCATCATACCTGTGACACCATGAATTTGACACCCCTGCTTTAGAATAACAGAGTTGGAAGGGATCTTGGGGGTCTTCTATTCC